>NC_048566.1:87769961-88004961 GCF_013265735.2 Oncorhynchus mykiss
TTAGCGAACCAGGCGAGGCAGTCATTAGGGAATCCAAGGCTGTTGAGTCTGCCGATAAGAAGACGTTGATTGACAGAGTCGAAGGCCTTGGCCAGGTCGATGAAGACGGCTGCACAGTACTGTCTTTTATCGATGGTGTTTATGATATCGTTTAGGACCTTGAGCGTGTCCTGGGGTGCACCCGTGACCAGCTCGGAAACAGTATTGCATAGCGGAGAAGGTACGGTGGGATTCGAAATGGTCGGTGATCTGTTTGTTAACTTGGCTTTGGGGTAGCCAGGAGGAAAGCATAGCCAGCCGTAGAGAAATTCTTATGGAAATTCTCGATTATCGTGGATTTATCGGTGGTAACGGTGTTTCCTAGCCTCAGTGCAGTGGGCAGCTGAGAGGAGGTGCTCTTATTCTCCATGGACTTTACAGTGTCCCAGAACTCTTTGGAATTAGTGCCTCAGGATGCAAATGTCTATTTGAAAAAGCTAGCCTTAGCTTTCCTAACTGACTGTGTATATTGGTTCCTGACCTCCCTGAAAAGTTGCATATCGCGGGGACTATTTGAAGCTAGTGCTGTATGCCACAGGATGTTTTTGTGCTGGTCAAGGGCGGTCAAGTCTGGAGTGAACCAAGGGCTTAGTTCAACATTTTTTGAAAGGGGAATGCTTATTTAAGATGGTGAGGAAAGCACTTTTAAAGAACAACCAGGCATCCTCTACTGATGGGATGAGGTCAATATCCTTCCAGGATACCCAGGTCAAGTCGATTAGAAAGGCCTGCTCGCTAAAGTGTTTTATGGAGCGTTTGACCGCTGACCCATAATGGACGCAGGCAATGAAGCAGTGATCGCTGAGATCCTGGTTGAAAACAGCAGAGGTGTATTTAGAGGGAAAGTTGGTCAGGATGATATCTATGAGGTTGCCCATGTTTACGGATTTGGGGTTGTACCTGTTAGGTTCCATGATAATTTGTTTGATATTGAGGGCATTTAGCTTAGATTGTAGAAAGGCCGGGGTGTTAAGCATATCCCAGTTTAGGTCACCTAACAGTACGAACTCTGACGATAGATGGGGGACAATCAATTCACATATGGTGTCCAGGGTAAAGCTGGGAGCTGAGGGGGGTCTATAACAAGCGGCAACAGTGAGGGACTTAATTCTGGAGAGATGGATATTTAAAAGTACAGTGCCTTGCGAAAGTATTCGGCCCCCTTGAACTTTGCGACCTTTTGCCACATTTTAGGCTTCAAACACAAAGATATAAAACTGTATTTTTTTGTGAAGAATCAACAACAAGTGGGACACAATCATGAAGTGGAACGACATTTATTGGATATTTCAAACTTTTTTAACAAATCAAAAACTGAAAAATTGGGCGTGCAAAATTATTCAGCCCCCTTAAGGTAATACTTTGTAGCGCCACCTTTTGCTGCGATTTCAGCTGTAAGTCGCTTGGGGTATGTCTCTATCAGCTTTGCACATCGAGAGACTGAAATTTTTTCCCATTCCTCCTTGCAAAACAGCTCGAGCTCAGTGAGGTTGGATGGAGAGCATTTGTGAACAGCAGTTTTCAGTTCTTTCCACAGATTCTCGATTGGATTCAGGTCTGGACTTTGACTTGGCCATTCTAACACCTGGATATGTTTATTTTTGAACCATTCCATTGTAGATTTTGCCTTATGTTTTGGATCATTGTCTTGTTGGAAGACAAATCTCCGTCCCAGTCTCAGGTCTTTTGCAGACTCCATCAGGTTTTCTTCCAGAATGGTCCTGTATTTGGCTCCATCCATCTTCCCATCAATTTTAACCATCTTCCCTGTCCCTGCTGAAGAAAAGCAGGCCCAAACCATGATGCTGCCACCACCATGTTTGACAGTGGGGATGGTGTGTTCAGCTGTGTTGCTTTTACGCCAAACATAACGTTTTGCATTGTTGCCAAAAAGTTCAATTTTGGTTTCATCTGACCAGAGCACCTTCTTCCACATGTTTGGTGTGTCTCCCAGGTGGCTTGTGGCAAACTTTAAACAACACTTTTTATGGATATCTTTAAGAAATGGCTTTCTTCTTGCCACTCTTCCATAAAGGCCAGATTTGTGCAATATACGACTGATTGTTGTCCTATGGACAGAGTCTCCCACATCAGCTGTAGATCTCTGCAGTTCATCCAGAGTGTTCATGGGCCTCTTGGCTGCATCTCTGATCAGTCTTCTCCTTGTATGAGCTGAAAGTTTAGAGGGACGGCCAGGTCTTGGTAGATTTGCAGTGGTCTGATACTCCTTCCAATTCAATATTATCGCTTGCACAGTGCTCCTTGGGATGTTTAAAGCTTGGGAAATATTTTTGTATCCAAATCCGGCTTTAAACTTCTTCACAACAGTATCTCGGACCTGCCTGGTGTGTTCCTTGTTCTTCATGATGCTCTCTGCACTTTTAACGGACCTCTGAGACTATCACAGTGCAGGTGCATTTATACCGAGACTTGATTACACACAGGTGGATTGTATTTATCATCATTAGTCATTTAGGTCAACATTGGATCATTCAGAGATCCTCACTGAACTTCTGGAGAGAGTTTGCTGCACTGAAAGTAAAGGGGCTGAATAATTTTGCACGCCCAATTTTTCAGTTTTTGATTTGTTAAAAAAGTTTGAAATATCCAATAAATGTTGTTCCACTTCATGATTGTGTCCCACTTGTTGTTGATTCTTCACAAAAAAATACAGTTTTATATCTTTATGTTTGAAGCCTGAAATGTGGCAAAAGGTCGCAAAGTTCAAGGGGGCCGAATGCTTTCGCAAGGCACTGTAGAAGCTCGAACTGTTTGGGCATAGACCTCGATAGTATGACAGAACTCTGTAGGCTCTCTACAGTAGATTGCAACTCTGCCCCCTTTAGCAGTTCTATCTTGACGGAAAATGTTGTAATTGGGGATGGAAATTTCAGAATATTTGGTGGACTTCCTAAACCAGGATTCAGACACAGCTAGGACATCAGAGTTGGTGGAGTGTGCTAAAGCAGTGAATAAAACAAACTTAGGGAGTAGGCTTCTGATGTTAATATACATGAAACCAAGGCTTTTACAGTTACAGAAGTCAAACAATGATAGCGCCTGGGAAATAGGAGTGGAACTAGGGGCTACAGGGCCTGGGTTAACCTCTATGTCACCAGAGGAACAGAGGAGGAGTAGCGTACGGCTAAAGGTTATTGGAACTGGCTGTCTGGTGCGTTGGGAACAGAGAATAAAAGGAGACGATTTCTGGGCATGGTAGGATAAATTCAGGGCATAATGTACAGACAAGGGTATGGTAGGGTGCGAGTACAGTGGAGGTAAACCTAGGCATTGAGTTACGATGAGAGAGGTTACCTCTGGAGGCACCAGTTAAACTAGGTGTGGTCTCCACATGTATGGGGGATGGGACAAAGGAGCGGGATTTGGGGCTCCGCAGTAAAATAAAATGATGAGAGCTACCCTAAACAACAGTATAGAAGGCATATTGACATTAGAGGTATAAGGCAATCACAGGTTTTGATTGGGAGAGCTAAGACAAAAACGGGTAAACAGCTAAGACAACGACAATGGGTAAATGGCGATAAATGGGCAGAGAGGGTCAGTTAGCTACACACAGGGCCTGAGTTCGAAGATTGGGCCGACAGATAAACAAAATGAAGTACCGTGTTAATGAACAGTCCAGCAGGCATCAGCTGTGTAGCCGAGTGATCATAGGGTCCAATGAGCAGCAATAGATGAAACAGGGCGCAGTTTGGTAGTCGTTACTACGCTAGGCGAGCGGGAGACACGGCGTTCAGGAAGCTAGCGGACCAGGGCTAGCAGATGGATCTTCACCGACATTACGCCAGCAGACCAGTCGTGATGGATCGGCGGGGCTCCGTGTTGACAAAGGGTCCAGGCCAATTGGCAAGAGAGGTATTGTAGTTGGTGTACTTTGTTTGCTAGCTGGTAGATGGGCCTAGCTCGAGGCTAACTGGTGCTTGCTTCTGGACAAGGGCGATAGCCACAATAGCCACTCGGTAGCAGCTAGCTAGCTGCAATGATCCAATGTAATGGTCCAGGGCTTGCAGCAGGAATCCGGTGATGTAGTGGGAAAAAAGCAGTCCGATATGCTCAGGGCTGATATCGCGCTGTGCAGACTGGCAGGTATTTTCCGGGCTAAAGCGGCTGGTGTCTGAGCTAAAGGTAAAGACCGCTAGCAGTGGTTAACAATGACTAAATAGCTAGTAGCTAATTAGCTGGCTAGCTTCTGATGGCTAGCTGCTGATGGAGGTTCCAGATATATGGTCTAAAATAAATAATAAATTGTGCTACATTGGGTCAGGTGGGTTGCAGGAAGGTATATTTAATTAGAAAATGGAACATTTTATAGTAATACAATTGCTCACAGAAATACATTTTGTTCAACAAGTAAAAACTACAAATTCTCTAAAAGATAGTGGTCAGAATTATTGGCACCCCTGTTTTCAATACCTTTCAATGATTCACCTTGCAAGGAAAACAACACTGAGACTTCTTCTAAAATGTTTTATGAGATCAGAGAACACATTGGGAGGGATCTTAGACCATTCCACAAAACAGAATCCTTCCAGATCCTTGATCTCCTTTGTCTGCGCTTAAGGACTGCCCTCTTCAATTCAAACCACAGGTTTTCAATGGGGTTCAAGTCCGGAGATTGAGATGGCCATTGAACATTTAAAATGTTGTGGTCAATTAACCATTTCTTTGTGGATTTTGATGTGTTTTTGGGGTTATTGTCTTGCTGGAATGTCAACTTCAGGCCAAGTTTTAGCCTCCTGGCAGAGACAAGTAGGTTGGTACTGGTACTGGGTTAATGATGTTCATGGGGTTCATGATGCCGTTAACCTTAACAAAGGGCCCCCGGACCAGTGGAAGCAAAATAGACCCATAACATCAAAGATCCACCACCATGTCTTACAGTAGGTAAGTGTGTGTGTGTGTGTGTGTATGTGTGTGTGTGTGTGTGTGTGTGTGTGTGTGTGTGTGTGTGTGTGTGTGTGTGTGTGTGTGTGTGTGTGTGTGTGTGTGTGTGTGTGTGTGTGTGTGTGTGTGTGTGTGTGTTTGTATGTGTGTGTTTGTGTGTGTGTGTGTGTGTGTGTGTGTTTGTATGTGTGTGTTTGTGTGTGTGTGTGTTTGTGTGTGTGTGTGTGTGTGTGTGCGTACGTGTGCATGCATTCAGGGTTTTGAGAGGCAGTCCTGTCTCCCCTCTGGGCCTGGCTGGTCTTGAGAGCATAACACTCCACACAGGAGGCCACTCTGCCAGCTTGACATCTCTAACCTGCCACATACTTGGCATCCCTATGCCTGGTTCTGCTACTGAGAGTCTTAATGAGGCTAGTGAGGTTTAGGGAGGAAGTTGAGTTCCATCAAAAATATATCAGTACAGCCCAATAGAGATGTTAGTGTTCCTCATAGGGCTCTATGGTACGTTATTGTGACCACAAGATCAGTTATGCTCATTTGTGACATTACACAGTGTGACTGTTAAATAAGCACATTGTCAACTTCAATCGGCTATGCCTACATGACATGTAGGGTGAAGCAGAAAGGCATGGCTTTATGAAAGGCTAAATGGCAGCAGCTGGCATGTTTTAGATGGCAGGCCTTCTCCAAATAGGTCAAGGGCCCTGATCTGCAGTGATTCTCAACTGTAACAATCCACAGAATGAACTACTGTTCAATAAACAACCATTGTTTACAAAATCTCTGGAGAGCAAATTACAGGCTTTCATCCCTGTCTAGTAATCAATCACTATGCTTCACATTGGACGGATCCCCGTCTGGTTTTATCCTATTGGTCTATTGGAACAGATAGCACTAAGACTATAATCCTATATTATGTTTTGAATTTTGAAGTGCTAGAAATATGCTAGAAATGTGTTTATCATTGGATATTTAAAAAATATATATCCTCAAGAAAGCCTGAGATCCATTTTCTTTTCACATACTGAACTTTACATTCAGATTTTTGTCTGAGGTAAGGTTCTACTCTTGTCAGAGATAAGGTTCTACTCTTGTCAGAGATAAGGTTCCATTCTTGCCAGAGGTAAGGTCCCACTCTGAAGTGCTTCTGGATCACAAGACTTGGCAGAGACAAGAGTACTGTATTGGTGCTACTGTATATCTAAACTGTGCATCTAAATAGGGATGTCAATGAGGCAATGGACACAAGATGAATGGTCTCTCTCTGTGATTCTGAGTCAGAGTGTGTCTGTGTGAGTTCTGAGGTAAGAAAGATGAGAATAGAGGTGTAAGAAGAGATCCATCAGGGGCAAAGGAAATAGCAATCAACAGACACGCACTGCAACAGTGTCAAGTGATTTAAGCGTTCAATAACAGGCGCTCAGTGCATTTCTCTCTACTTGGCTTTTGTACTCCTGACACCCAGACAGCAGGATGGAGACAGAGACGGAGATGGAGACGGAGACGAAGACAGAAGCCGTAAAATCACACAGTGAGGCTGACTTCATCTAGCAGCAGTTCTGAACAGGGTAACACTTTATTTGGAGAGTCCATCTGTAGATGCTCTACAGACTATTTATAGACTCAGATCAGTAACATTTTAATGAACTTTTGTATCTACTAACCCTAACCCTAACCTTAACCCTTATCCTAACCCTAAACTTAATCCTTACCCTTACCCTAACCCTAACCCTAGACCTAACTCTAACCTTACCCCTTACCCGAACCATTATTCTAAACCTTACCCTAACCTAGTGGTTCCCAAACTAGGGGTTGCGACACCATATTGGGTCGCCTGATATGAAAATGGGTTGCGGGAGAATTGACAAAATCCTGAAGAAAAAAATATATATATTAAAAAGACATATATTATAATATCGTATTTGTGTCTCAAAATCAATGTCATGTGGTTAACCTTCAAAATCTAGATTAAAAAATGTCAAATTTAAACATAGAATTCAACCAGAGAGTGCCCTTAGACCGTGGGAAAAGGCCTCACTTGACCTTTGCGCTTGAATCAGTCCCAAGGTGAATGGCTAGGCCAACTACACCATGAAACCACCCACTATTGCAGCGACTTTGATATTACTGGCTGCAATTGATATGGTGAAAACAATGTGTGGGGACGCAGAGGCACAGAAAGTCACATCAATACCTTTGTCAGATAACACTTTAAACTAATAATTTATGCTATTGCTAGCAATCAAGAGGAAACTGTTCTGTTTGCTATGCATGTCTGGGGATGCTATTCACAAGGACATATTGTTCTGTTTCATAATTCCTCAGCATCAAACGGCACAGGGGGTGTTCAGTGTGCTGCATGGCTATATTGACAAAAAACTCATTCCATAGGATCGAATGGTGGGCTTTTGCACAGATGGGGCTCCATCTATAGCGGGCCAGCGGACAGGCATCTGCACTCTAAGTGTCCTACATAAGTGATGACTGCTCACCTCCAATGCTTGGAACAGTACTTTGGGACTTACTTCCCAATCCGTGACTGTGATCCTGGCTCAATTGGCATGCCGGTAAGTGAAATTGAACAGCTGATTGAGCTGTCATGTAACCGAATGCACTTACAGGTCGCTACGGACAAGTTTTGGTTCCTGACTTAAACGGAATACCCTGCCGTCTCCCTCTGAGCATTAATGTCGTGTTCAAAGCAACTGGGAACTAGGAACTAGGAACTGGGAACTCTGAACATTTTTGGGGTAATGGTCATCCAAATCAGAATTACAACTCGGGAACTTGGGCATCTTTCTAGAGCTCCAACTTTCCGACCTGAAGATCACTGACGTCATGATTTGACCTCGTATTCTTCATAGTTTCCAGTTGTCTTAAAGGCACCAGAAAACCCATGGTCCCCTTCACCAGCTCTGATCTGTGTGAAGCTGGATTCAGTGCTCTCGTCGGTATTAAAACCAAATATCCACCCAGGTTGGATGTGACAGCAGAGATGAGGTGCGCAACGTCGACTACGCCCCCTGACTTTGAGAACCTCCAATGTGAAATGCTTTAAGCGCACACATCTCATTAGAGGTGGTGAAATAAGATACATTTTGTCAGACTAGTTTAAAATTGACTGTCATAAACGCATGTTAAAAGTATGTGATGGTGAGTTGAGAAGACAATCAGAAATACTGTTTGAATGTTTTTCAATGGACTGCCACAGCCCTCAATAAAAAGTGAACATTGGCTGTTAATTACGTAATTTTTTTTCACATGGTTGGGGTCAGAAGAATTTTCAGATATCAAATTGGGGTTGTAGGCCAAACCTTAGCAGGAGGTTACTTAACAACAGATGATCAGTTGTTGATCAAAATATAGTTTGTTGACAGTATGACCATCTGTAGAGCATCTATATGGACTATCCAAATAAAATGTGACCCTGAACAGCTTACAATAAATGGTTTCGATGTTTAAGAGGTTAATTTGCACTGCAAAAAAATGACAGCAGAAGACCGACACACCTAGTCTGTTGTGAGGTGGACACTGTGCTAACAGCATGGACAGAGCAGAATACCCTCCCAAGGTCACACACAAAGTTGCACACCGTAATTCCATGTAATAACTTCAGATGTTCCTAACCATTTACTACTATTTTCCACTATTTCCACTAAAGGCTACTCCGCACTAACCATAACGGTAGGTAGAATCCACAGTGCATTGGCAGCGGCAGCTTTACAATGTGCAGTGCACCCAAACCCTTTTCTGAAGATGAAAATGAAAATGACTGAGATGGACGGAGAGTTGACCCTAAAGTGCTACCCTGCCTGCCTGTCTCTCTGATACCATAGAAGAGGCAGCTTTTTGATTCAAGGTTTTCAAACAGATGATGCGGTGCATTACAGTTGTTCTCAATTGCTAAAACACTAAAACCCATTGGCTGAACAAAGTTCTCAGTTGCCTGGACTCATTTAACCAATTATGCAGTCTGTTGTCAATACCTTAAACCATTTCACATGGTAAAACACAATTTGCAGATCTCACTTAGACTTTTCAGCAAAACTCTAAACACATTCTCATTCTCAAAACACATTCTGCACTCTAATGCACATGTCATCCATACTGGTAAACACAAGTGGCAACAATCAAATACAAATAGAGAACAAATGTCATTGATTGAACACAACCACTCAAAATTGATTTAACCTGTTTCAAATTATGCGACACAACCAATATAAGCCAGTTCAGAGAGCAAACAGGTTGTTGAAGGTGGGAAGGAGAAAGTCTGAGAATGGATAGAAGAAACAATGTGAGAGGACGAGGATGAGTGTGTATGCGAGGTGGGCGACGAGGAGGAAGAGGAGGAGGAGGGCAAGAAAGAGGAAGAGGATGTAGAAGAGGAAGAGGAAGACAAAGAGTAGAAATATCTGATGAAATTCGAGCAACAGTTATAAACCATGTTCTTGTCCAAGGACTGACAATGAGGGAAGCAGGACTTAGATTGCAACCCAATTTGAGCCGATTTTCTGTGTCCACCATAGTAAGGACATTCAGAGAAGAGAACAGGTACAGTATACTGCTGTATTTTTGTAATTGCAAATTTACTGTACTACACTATATGCAGCTGTTTCAATAGACATTTGTAAAGTTAATCACTGTATTTATTGTACTGCATGAATATGTTTTGTAACTGCACAACTACGTTGTGTAGAATTGCAAGGCTGCCACATGCAGGTGGAAGGACAGCTATATTCACTCGGGAGCAAGAGGCCGTTATAGTTGGCATGGTCCTTCAATATAATGCAATACGACTCAGAGAAATCCAGGAACGAGTGATACAAGACAACACACACTTCCAGGGAATCGACAGTGTGAGCATTTACACAATTGACCGTGTCCTCCATCGTAACGGGATGCGAATGAAACAAGTATACAGAGTACCTTTTGAGCGCAACTCACCAAGGGTGAAAGAACTTCGAGCTCAGTATGTGCAAGTAGGTGTACATTCAGAAACATTTACTGTAATCCAGATTGTCTACAGTACTAACACATACTATGTGAATGACATTACTCTTCAGTACATACAATGTATGTAAATCAGAAGCCTAATTGTACTCTACAGTATAGCACTGTCTCTGTACGACTTACAAAATCCTACATACAGTATATTGTATTTCTACACAGACAATATTTGACTTGGAATCCTTGGACAGACCCCATGAGTTCATCTTTGTCGATGAAGCAGGCTTCAATCTAACAAAGAGGAGAAGGAGAGGCCGAAACATGATTGGACAGCGGGCCATTGTTGAAGTCCCTGGTCAATGAGGTGGCAATGTCACAATCTGTGCTGCTATCAGCAACCATGGTGTTCTACATCACCATGTTACACTCAGGCCATATAACACCCAGCACCTTCTAAGATTTATTGCCAATTTAAGATATATTTTATTTGAGCAGCAGGTTCAAGACCAGCAGGGTCAAGAGCTAAATGAGAATCCCATTCCCACCTATGTGATAGTGTGGGACAATGTCAGTTTCCACCGAGCTGCTCAGGTAAGGGAATGGTTTAACATCAATGGGCAGTTTATGAACTTGTACCTCCCTCCATACTCGCCTTTCCTGAATCCGATTGAGGAGTTTTTCTCCTCTTGGAGATGGAAAGTGTATGATAGACAACCCTACACCAGAGTAAATCTACTGCAAGCCATGGATTTAGCCTGTGGTGATATACAGTGCCTTGCGAAAGTATTCGGCCCCCTTGAACTTTGCGACCTTTTGCCACATTTCAGGCTTCAAACATAAAGATATAAAACTGTATTTTTTTGTGAAGAATCAACAACAAGTGGGACACAATCATGAAGTGGAACGACATTTATTGGAAATTTCAAACTTTTTTAACAAATCAAAAACTGAAAAATTGGGCGTGCAAAATTATTCAGCCCCTTTACTTTCAGTGCAGCAAACTCTCTCCAGAAGTTCAGTGAGGATCTCTGAATGATCCAATGTTGACCTAAATGACTAATGATGATAAATACAATCCACCTGTGTGTAATCAAGTCTCCGTATAAATGCACCTGCACTGTGATAGTCTCAGAGGTCCGTTAAAAGCGCAGAGAGCATCATGAAGAACAAGGAACACACCAGGCAGGTCCGAGATACTGTTGTGAAGAAGTTTAAAGCCGGATTTGGATACAAAAAGATTTCCCAAGCTTTAAACATCCCAAGGAGCACTGTGCAAGCGATAATATTGAAATGGAAGGAGTATCAGACCACTGCAAATCTACCAAGACCTGGCCGTCCCTCTAAACTTTCAGCTCATACAAGGAGAAGACTGATCAGAGATGCAGCCAAGAGGCCCATGATCACTCTGGATGAACTGCAGAGATCTACAGCTGAGGTGGGAGACTCTGTCCATAGGACAACAATCAGTCGTATATTGCACAAATCTGGCCTTTATGGAAGAGTGGCAAGAAGAAAGCCATTTCTTAAAGATATCCATAAAAAGTGTCGTTTAAAGTTTTCCACAAGCCACCTGGGAGACACACCAAACATGTGGAAGAAGGTGCTCTGGTCAGATGAAACCAAAATGAAACTTTTTGGCAACAATGCAAAATGTTATGTTTGGCGTAAAAGCAACACAGCTCATCACCCTGAACACACCATACCCACTGTCAAACATGGTGGTGGCAGCATCATGGTTTGGGCCTGCTTTTCTTCAGCAGGGACAGGGAAGATGGTTAAAATTGATGGGAAGATGGATGGAGCCAAATACAGGACCATTCTTGAAGAAGAACCTGATGGAGTCTGCAAAAGACCTGAGACTGGGACGGAGATTTGTCTTCCAACAAGACAATGATCCAGAACATAAAGCAAAATCTACAATGGAATGGTTCAAAAATAAACATATCCAGGTGTTAGAATGGCCAAGTCAAAGTCCAGACCTGAATCCAATCGAGAATCTGTGGAAAGAACTGAAAACTGCTGTTCACAAATGCTCTCCATCCAACCTCACTGAGCTTGAACTGTTTTGCAAGGAGGAAAGGGAAAAAAATTCAGTCTCTCGATGTGCAAAACTGATAGAGACATACCCCAAGCGACTTACAGCTGTAATCGCAGCAAAAGGTGGCGCTACAAAGTATTAACTTAAGGGGGCTGAATAATTTTGCACGCCCAATTTTTCAGTTTTTGATTTGTTAAAAAACTTTGAATTATCCAACAAATGTCGTTCCACTTCATGATTGTGTCCCACTTGTTGTTGATTCTCCACAAAAAAAGACAGTTTTATATGTTTATGTTTGAAGCCTGAAATGTGGCAAAAGGTCACAAAGTTCAAGGGGGCCGAATACTTTCGCAAGGCACTGTAGGTGAGGAATCATGTCAGGCCTGGATACGGCACACAAGAGGCTTCTTCGCCCGTTGCCTCAGGAGGGACAATATTGCTTGTGATGTCGACGAAGTGCTCTGGCCTGACCCAGCCCAAAGACAAGAAGAAGCACATTGATCACGTTTACTCCTTTGATTTTTGTCCCTTTTAGTATTGTATACTGTAGTACAGTGCATTGTAGGCTGTATACTGTACAATGGACAAATTGTATGGCCCTGAACATTGTGCTTTCCATTTATTAACAGTACTGACTGCTCAATAGATTTTGACTGGTTGCAGGTTCATATCAACAAAGAACAATAATTACAGTATCACAGAGACAAATGACAAGTTTGTGAGATGCAGGGTACAGTACTGTAAAAATAGGGGTACAAGGAGGAGGAAGAACAAAAAACAAAATTGCAAAGAGCAAAGCAGAGTAGTAATTTCTGATCAATTTTGAGCTAATATGACAGAACATGTTTTCGTTCATCAAAAGACAATGACGGAAAAATATGAATATTTTTTTAGATTAAAAATGTACTTCTCCCTGAGAATTGTATGTTTTGAACAATGTGTTTTCTATTTTTCGGTGTATTGTTTACTGACTGCTTGAGTGTAAATCGTTTTGATCACTTTGTCTATGATTTGAGAGCAGTGTTTGATTTTGAACACAGGTAAAACTGTTTTGAGGCGAATGTTTCATTTTGAGAGAGGAGTCAGAGGTTATGTAAATAGTGCTTGAAGATGAGGTTTTGTGTTTAATGTTTTCAGGAAATGGAGCAAGGTTTCAGAAATTGTGTTTTAGCAATTGAGAAAAACTGTACTGTACATTTCCTCCACACGAACAACAATGGTCTGTGACAAACCTTGTGATTTTTTCTGCTCAAATTACAGCGAGACAAATAGATTCCAAGAGAATAACAGCAATTTTCTTCTATTAGAACATAATGTTCCTACGTTAGCTAATTAGCTTATTAGAGAGCATGGTGGGGTGTCTCTGTGTAATACACAGGCCATGTGGGAAAGGACTGATGGAATAAAAACGAGAGAGAGAGAGAGGATGAGCGAGAGAGGGGCGAGGGAGAGAGAGAATGAGCGAGAGAGAGAGAGGGAGGGAGAGAATGAGCGAGGGAGGGAGAGAATGAGCGAGGGAGGGAGAGAATGAGCGAGAGAGAGAGAGAGAGAGAGAGAGAGAGAGAGAGAGAGAGAGAGAGAGAGAGAGGCTACACATAGTCATATAGGCCCCTGAACTGAGCACACAATACCACGAAAAAAGAAAATGTGCAGAGAACTGTGAGCCCTCTTTGGCATCATCTATAATCACCACCCTTTGTGTCTTTATAACATCCTGTTTTCCTGTCTGCTCCCCAGTTATTGGAAATAGGAATAGTCCCATCTACATCCCTCCACTGATACAGAGATACACACACACACACACACACACACACACACACACACACACGTACGTTTGTTTTACCATCCTTGTGGGGACCAAACAATTTATTCCCATTCAAAATCCTATTTTCCCTAACCCTTAACCCTAATCCTTAACCTAACCCTAATTAATTAATTAATTGTGGGACTTCTGGTCCCCACAATGATAATACACCCCCCCCCCCCCCCAAAAAAAAAAAAAACACACACACACAGTGCATTTTTTCCTTCTGTGTGTGTTATTATGCCTGTCCTACCAAGATGTAAACTGTACTTGGATCCATAAACTCAGCAGCTGCTTCAGCTGAGACAATACAACCCAGTAACTGGGTTACAACATACTGGAGCAATAACACAGCCCCAACAACCATGTTGTGCCTTGTCACAAGGGAAATAATCATATTTGCAATTTACCATTTAGAGCTTTTAGAGATGTTCCCTGCTAAATGCTTCTTTCTGGGAAGTAGGTTGAGAACGTAATAGGGTGTCAGCAGTTTTTTCTTCTGAACAATAACAAGCTACACTACAGTACCTGGCAACATGGTGAGAGCCAACCAGGATGCTGTACTGTGCTAGAATGATAATAATGGCATGTCAGTCATTTTGCAGATGCTCTTCTTCTAACAGTCTGTAAATACAGTAAGTTATGCACAGCAAGAGCAGGTGTGACAATACAGATGTCTGTTGAGCTCAGCACATTTTGCCTGATGTGACATTGGCCAACTTGCAATCATTGGAAAACAAACTGGACCATCTATAATTAAGAATATCTTATCAACGGGACATTAAAAACTGTAATATCTTATGTTTCACCGAGACTTGGCTGAACGACGACACGGATTATAAAGAGCTGGCTGGTTTCTCCGTTTTTCGGCAGGACAGAGCAGCTACGTCTGGTAAGACGAGGGGCAGGGTTGTGTGTCTATTTGTCAAAAACTGCTAGTGCACGATGTCTAATATTAAAGAAGACTCAAGGTATTGCTTGCCGGAGGTAGAATACCTCATGATACGTTGTAGACTACACTATCTACGAAGAGAGTTCACATCTATCAGTCTCTCGATGTGCAAAACTGATAGAGACATACCCCAAGCGACTTACAGCTGTAATCGCAGCAAAAGGTGGCGCTACAAAGTATTAACTTAAGGGGGCTGAATAATTTTGCGCGCCCAATTTTTCCATTTTTGATTTGTTAAAAAAGTTTGAAATATCCAATAAATGTCGTTCCACTTCATAATTGTTTCCCACTTGTTGTTGATTCTTCACAAAAAAATACAGTTTTATATCTTTATGTTTGAAGCCTGAAATGTGGCAAAAGGTCGCAAAGTTCAAGGGGGCCGAATACTTTCGCAAGGCACTGTAATAGGCTGACTTTGGAGATATAGTTCATTTCTGATGTTGCAGCTACTTTGCATCCTATTGTGATTAATCATTTGTTACCACTTACATTCTATGTATTTAGCACCCTGTACCCGTTATAGTGTTTCCCATTAACATTCAAAACGTGTCATCTCTGACTATACGAAAAAGTATGAAAAATGTATGCACTCACTACTGTAAGTCACTCTACATAAGAAGTTATAGGATGCACAGTCATGTCTCCCTCTGCAGCCACTGGGGTGTCACACTGAATTCTGTCCTCCAGATGGGACACAGTGTTGTCATACCCTTCAGGACTGGACAGGTTTGAGGTTGTGTGACTGTGTTTGAATACATATGTAGACCTTTCAGCCAGTGACATATAGTGCTGTGTGACAGTTGAGAGGTATGATTTTCTTTATTAACTTCATTTACTGAAATGGGCCTCCTCTCTGTCCGTCTCCAGCCTGACGGGATTGTGGCAATTGAGAATGTGGACGTGTGAGAGAGCGAGAGAAAGTGAGAGAGCGAGAGAGAGAGAGAGAGAGAGAGAGAGAGAGAGAGAGACTGGGGCAGTGTGGCCCTTTCATGTGATAAACGTATTCCTCTTGTGTAATTCACTTAAGTTCCTCGGTTTTCCTCTTTCCTGAAATTATGGGACCTAGTTTCCTCTGTAAACCCATTTGAATGTTTGTTTTTTTATTTTCTTGTGGCTATAAAGCCAGTCTCCACGATCATAAATCCCTCATTACCAGCAGAAGTGTTTTTTCCCCCTCATATACTTGTGGTTCAACTTGTTTTCTCTCCCTCAACGTTATTAGCTTAGTGCTGTGAAAATTCATCACTCTGGTCCCCACCACTGAGCATTGGGGAGAGAGGAGGTGGGGGTTCAAAGCTGGGAGGGATGGCCACATTTTTCATTGGAAACAGCTCTGAGCTGCCTGAATGGCACCAGAGGGATGGTGTGGCTGGAGCAAAGGCTGGATCAGCTAGGCCCCAAACCCAAGCAGTCCTGACCCTGTGACTGTGATTACAACCCAGGATTCCCTTGGCCCCGTGTGAGACGGCGGAGAAAGGGGGGAAAGGTGGAGAGGCAGTGAGAGGGAGAGAGAGGAAGAAAACATATGAAAGAGGAGTAAACGTGAAGCCAAACAGCTTGGGGTAATCGGTGTGTAAAACTCAGAACAAGTCAATCTGATCTTACTCTACACAATGGAAAGTCTGAATCTATTTTTTGTTGTCACCCTTCCTTAATTATTTTAAAGTGGCTTTCATTTCCCATCATTTAAACATATATAGTGAACTCTAGTGCAAACAAACAAGTGCAGTGACTCAATGTCAAAGATTGTGACGTGTGTGAAAACATTGCAGTGCAACAGAAAATTACAGAACACTGAGGGGAACATGTAAAATTGATCATTATGCACAACTACCAGTCCAGCAGAGCCATTTAAAGATCTCCTCTCCTGCGGTTCGTCTACCACTGAGATAGAGAGAGAGAGAGTGGCCTGGCTTCTGTCTCTGTGACAGCTTTGTAGTGAGGGATGTGGAATGGACATGTGAGAGGCACACAGGGACAGAAATAGCCACGGGCGGACTCTGGGATTAGAGAAGATGGTACTGATGGAGTGTGTGTTTGTGTGTGTATTTGGGGGGGCACAGCTGTCCGTATGGAGGTGAGAGAGGGACGTGACACAAAGGCACAATCACACAAAGCCCCCGCAGCCAGGGTGCCAATCAATAGATAGAGGGAGAGATAGATGGAGAGGTAGAAAAATGGAGTGACAGATGAAGAGATAATGGGTGTGGGAGAGGAGAGGCGGCTGCAGGGGCCAGGACACCTTGAGCATACAGTATCCTAGACTGGACAGTGGTAGCAATAGAGAGAGCTGCCATGGCCTTGTTTACTGTTACTGTGCTAAATATGGACAAAGAGAAGGATTATATTATACAGCACCAACTGGTCCAAGAGGAGCCTAGTCAATCAACTTGGATGGTGCATCCATGTGATGCGGTAAAAACCTACCCAAACAAGGGTTATGTTTAGAGTTATGGTTAGGGTTGAACTGAGATATGGACATGATACTAGGGTTAGGGTTTAGGGTTGAACCGGGGTGTGGACATGAAGCTAGGTTTCTGGTTAGGCTGTCGAGTGATTCCCACTAGGAACAGTAGTGCATAGCCCTGACAGGTCAGTGATTCCCACTAGGAACAGTAGTGCATAGCCCTGACAGGTCAGTGATTCCCACTAGGAACAGTAGTGCATAGCCCTGACAGGTCAGTGATTCCCACTAAGAACAGTAGTGCATAGCCCTGACAGGTCAGTGATTCCCACTAGGAACAGTAGTGCATAGCCCTGACAGGTCAGTGATTCCCACTAGGAACAGTAGTGTATAGCCCTGACAGGTCAGTGATTCACACTAGGAACAGTAGTGCATAGCCCTGACAGGTCAGTGATTCCCACTAGGAACAGTAGTGCATAGCCCTGACAGGTCAGTGATTCCCACTAGGAACAGTAGTGCATAGCCCTGACAGGTCAGTGATTCCCACTAGGAACAGTAGTGCATAGCCCTGACAGGTCAGTGATTCACACTAGGAACAGTAGTGCATAGCCCTGACAGGTCAGTGATTCCCACTAGGAACAGTAGTGCATAGCCCTGACAAGTCAGTGAGAGTGATGATTTTGATCCCTTTCTGTCTCAGTTTAGGTCTGGAGATGAAGCCGTCTACTACGGGAATTTAGGCTAAGCAAGACATCTTCATCAGAAGACTTCATACTGTATGACAAACAGCTCCACCTACTGGAAATAATCTGTCAGTTACATTTCGATGTCACTGCAATCTCTCCTTCAAGAGTAAAAAAACAGGTGTGCCATCGTCAAACACACCAAATGTTATAAGGACATATCATCTAAATACACCATGCAATGAAAAGGAATCATGATGTAGGCTTACCCCCAAACTTTTGACACAAATACTGAGCCATCCTTACTGTGTCCCAAAAAACTATTTGGCATGGAACGTTGATTTCAGGAACAGCTTAATATTCTGTGCCATCATACAGATTTGATTCCAGTTTATTTCCAGCCAGGTCAGTGCCTTCTTTAAAACCAAGGAATATATTCAGTGCAGAAAGCTGCTGCTGTCCACCGCTACCATAAAAATGAGCCTGCAGGATATGGCTATATTATCTCGGGGACCGACTCTCAAAGCCAGCTAAACTTGAAGAGAGCCCTAATCGATACACAAGAACAGACAAAGAGATCTTATTCAGGAGATTTTGATGGCAAAATGGCATTCTTTCAGAGAAAAGTATGATGGGCTCTTGCTTTCTCCCATTAGTGCAGTGTAAGCATCTCCTCCTGAGTGCTACCTGTAATTGTGGCGGTGCGGCGAGGAGTTGTTCGTGTGAAGAGGAGATAACAGTGTGTGTGTGGCTGTCTGTCACAGTGCTGATAATCCTTTCCTACTGCCTGATAAAACGGACCACAGCTTAGCCGCCACAACGGCACTCATTTGCATTTAATAAAGCAAAAACCATTCGTACCCAAAACTCATGAATAAGGCCTCTGTGTTAAAATTGCCTTACATTGCCTGTCCATCAGTGATTTCAATTACCCACGGTGTATTTCTATTGTTTCCTGAGATAAGTGACATATTCTGGAGAGAGGGAGATGTCGTGCTGAAGGAGACTAGCAATACATTGGGGATAAGTGCTAACTCCAATGCAGTGTCGGTTCTAGCTTGTATGGCTCCCTGGGCGAACCCCCCCCCCCTTCAGCAGGACTAAACCAATACACCTTGGTGGTGTGCAGACTGGTTTTATATTATTCTTAACCATTTCGCACAAACCAGAAAAAAATACAAAAATATGTCTGTGAAACTATATATTCACAGGATTATGAATGAATTGTGATGTATTTGGTAGCCTTTCGTAGTGTGATTGCAATAGTACTGTACAAAGTTAGAGGTGTGCTACTTGATAGATTCCCTCGCTCACCTACCTCGGGCTTCCAGTAGGGAGACCTGAGGTCAACTTACCCCCACCCCTTCCCCATCTCGTACTTCTGAGTGGGAGACCTTCCCAGGCAGTAGCCTGCCTAGCTCACAAACTAGAATCAGGGGGCCCACTCCGACTAGATTAATTGACCCACAGTCCCACACAGTGACATGATATTATTGATGTGACGTGCAAATGAGCGATAGAAAACCAATCACGTAAATGTCACCATTCCGGCTGCCCACTTCGCCTATACCTAAATCCACCACTGCTCCAATGACGTTGAGATTTCCTAACATGAAAAAAAAACTGGCCTACATCTGACAAAACAAACACACACACGCTGAATAAAAGTTTGTATGATCTGTCAAATGATAAGTGTCAAGGGCTTACACTTTGTCTATCCATTTCTGCACCACCACCCCCTTTACTACAGGTCTTCTCATTACTGTTTAATCAGTCTTTCCTCTGCCAGGCATATTGAACTGTAATCTAAGTGTTTTATTAGCAGATAGGACTTTGATACTGGGCCCTGGGAAGGAAACCAAACCTAATGAATTCTGCCCAAATAATGTGTCTGGCTGCCTCTCGTGGCTACAGACAGCTGTTGAGATCAGCGGCCCAGCACAGATAAGCAGGAGCCCTTTACGAAGAAAAATAATGTGACACATGTTGACCAAGCCAACAGAAGGTACATTTTCGGTTATCATTGTACACTAATTGTAATGTTGTCAGTCAGTGCTTTGCATAGGTTGGCACATTCTTACATGTTTTTAAACATTGAATAATGGATGATAATAAAAGGAGGTAAAATACCAAAACAAACCTAAGCTTCAATACGCACATTTTGGCTGTAGGAACATTTTCTAGTATTACATTTTCTAGTCAACTCTGCATCAAACTGTGAAGCTGTCCTGACCAACAGGTGTCTTCAACCGTCCTCTCCGCCAGTACAGATGAATCATAAGACCTTCAGCCTTGTTTTGGAGTAATGGTTTTCTCTGGCCCGTCTCCTGTAGTTTAGAAGACACCCACTCAAAACAGCTTCTCCCTATCTCTGCACCTACTAAAGCCTCCTCTCTGACCTGGTTGATCTAGAGAGGATGGCACCCTGTTATCATCCTGGCTCAACTGCCATATGCAGTGTCAGCAGTGCCAGAAACCAGTGTCTCCCCCTGTGGCTTTGATTCTAAAAAGGACATCGAAATCTCTCTCATCTCATAATGAAGGACATTCGCAATGAGGCAGTGACTACTTTCAACCATCTCTTCATTTGGTCTGCCAATTACAAGGAGACACTGAGTATCATTGAGGATCCACAATGGTTTTTATAGAAAACACCTAGTGACTCTGCAGGAGTACTGACTCCCAGCCAAATGAGGGCTGGAGAAGAGGTGGAAACATTCATTATTCTCACAACAACAATATGCCAAAACAGAGAAAGACACTAGTTATTCCTGTTTGAAATGGGTCTTTCTGATTATAATGAGCATCTTGAAATACGTCTAATTTTCATAATTGGGCGTTGGGCAACAACAACAAAAATCAGTACACGAGATCATTACTCCATCTAAACTTGAATTGATTCTCAATTGCGATGCAGTTCTAGAAACATAAAGAGTTCTGTATTTTTCTTACATTTTTATAAGGAATCTCTGTAATTTTACTCTGTTTTACCTTTTATTTTTAAAACTGCAAAAAGCAAACAAATTTAACCGACTTTGAATTTTCCGTAAAATTATACTTTTTTTTTTACAGTGCACTCAGCCAATATTCCCTCCACTCCATCGTTCCATATATTTTGCTTGTGATGTATCTTAATACACTGTACAGTTAGAGCAACAATTTCCACCCATGTATCCCATTCTCTATCAAGAGTGCGTTCCTAAACTCGTCTGAGTGGGCAGAATAACTGATGAATTTACCAACACTCAACACCCCTTGAATATGGTCGGTGTCAGTAAACGTTGGCAAAAAAGCGTAATTAAATTGTTGCCAGCAGCACAGTTACAGTCACCAACGCTCTGGATAACATGAAAACAGCAAAACCAGCTCTGCTAGGGTGAGTAAAATGGTCAGAGTGCGGTGTTCTCTCATTTGTGTCTGGAAGTAGCTAGCAAGCTAGCCAAAGTTAGCCAGTTATTTTGGGTGCTTGACTGCCTTCGTGAGGTCAGAACGCTCAGAGAGCAAACCGCTCTGAATTTACGAACCGACAGTCTGACATCGTTCTGAATTTATGAATTTATGGAGGCCTAGAGCACACTCTGGCACATCAAATTGAATTTACGAACACACCACAAGATGTATACCATGGCATTGTTGAATACTGGTTTCTTCTTGACTTGAAGGGCATTCTAGGGCGGTGATTATTTCTATTTATAAACTGGGTGGTTTGAGCCCTGAATGCTCATTGGCTGAAAGCCAGTATACCACGGGTATGACAAAACATTTCTTGTTACTGCTCTAATTACGTTGGTAACCAGTGTAGGGCGGTGATTATTTATATTTATAAACTGGGTGGTTTGAGCCCTGAATGCTCATTGGCTGAAAGCCAGTATACCACGGGTATGACAAAACATTTCTTGTTACTGCTCTAATTACGTTGGTAACCAGTGTATAATAAATAAATAAGGCACAGTATATTTGCACAGTGGAATTCAATGGCTATAGTTAATTTTTACATGTTCTTTGTTTGAGCTGCTTTTGAAAACATAGCATTGTTGAATTCGATTGTCATAATGGCAAGCTAGGACTGATGGTTTGGTTATCTAAACTAGCAAGTCTGTTTGTTTGGTTACCACGGCAACTAATGTAGCTAGCTATCTAGTAAACTTGCTAGCTACTTCAGTGGATGTTGAACACATTTCTACTGGCAAATTAACACATTTTTAGCGGCTAATGTGTTCAACTAAAGCCATGGTATACAAGGGATAATCACCTCGGGGCTCTATGCGTTCTCTGGAATATAATGCAACTCTGTGCAATGTCAGTTCCACTCCGCTAGCGCGTTGTGAACACACTTCCACATCGTTCATTATTTTCCATAGAACACAACGCCCCTCGTTGATTATCCCTTATGTAAATCCTCTGAACAGTTTGAGCCCTCTGCTCTGATCTTTCGCTGAGTGCCACAATCTTGTAATTCCCATTTGTTTGCCTTTCAGTGATTGCTCATTAATTACTGAGAGAAGTGATTAGACATCTCTCATTACACTGGGCCTCCCAGGCAGAGGGCCCAGGCAGTGGGCCTGACCTGAGCCAGTACTGTCTGAAGCCTCCCCAGGCAGAAGACCTGAACTAGCACTGTCTGAAGCCTCCAAATCCTTAATCCTTTTAAAACTAACCCTAACCATAAACCTAACCCATAACTTAATTCTAACCATAACCCTAAAATAGCCTTTTTCCTTGTGGGGACCGGCAAAATGTCTGAAATGTCCTTGTTTTACTATCCTTGTGAGGACGTCTGGTCCTTAACAAGGATAGTAAAACAAGGAACATTATATAGAAGAACCAACCGAAGCACACACACACACACACACACACACACACACACACACACACACACACACACACACACACACACACACACACACACACACACACACACACACACACACACACACACACGCGCACACACACACAAGCTGCTTGGCTAAATATGCTGTTCTGTGCAAACCTGATGGACAAGTACACAGTCCAAGCTGAGCACAAAATCAACTCCAGCAGGCGGGGAAAGGATTAGGAGACGAGGCAAGCCATCCAAGGACAAAACTGAAAATTCTCAAATCAAAAAAGAGAGCTTTGGGATTTTTCCATTCAAAGTTACATGTCCTTGGACCCTTTGGAAGACAGAACAATGAATCATTCATTATTCTGTTAAGCTAATTATCAATAACACAGTGTCAACATGAAAGACAAAGGTTTACAGAGGTCAGTGTTGCCAGTATGTTGTATAATTAATTTATGCTTTCACCTTCTGTGTGAGTAGCTGGATCCAGTTCAGCAGATCCATCACTGTCAGATTTGTTATTTAGATGTCACATAAATGTCTATGTCACACTCTGACCATAGAGAGACTTTTTATTCTCTAATTTGGTTAGGTCGGGGTGTGACTAGGGTGGGTAATCTAGGTTGTTCATTTCTATGTTGGCCTGGTATGGTTCCCAATCAGAGGCATCTGTTTATCATTGTCTCTGATTGGGGATCATATTTAGGCAGCCATTTCCACACTGTTTTTGGGATCTTGTTTATGTGTAGTTGCCTGTGAGCACTTCATTTTCTTCACATTTTGTTCGATCTTTATTGTTTTTGTGCGTTTCACTCAATAAACATGTGGAACCCATATCACGCTGCGCTTTGGTCCGAATGTTATTACGACGATCATGACAGTCTATCAATATGCTTTCAACCATTTAAAAGCACAGACCTTCAGATGGGAATGCAATGTCAGATATTTTGGTTATTTATACAACAGATTAATTTGATATCACCTAAACATAGGAAACAACACCTCCACTTTGCTGATCCTCAACACAGGGGCCCCACAAGGGTGCATGCTCAGCCCCCTCCTGTACTCCCTGTTTGCCACACACACACCTCCAACTCAATCATCAAATTTGCAGACAACATAACAGTAGTAGGCCTGATTACCAACAATGACGAGACAGCCTACAGGGAGGAGGTGAGGGCCCTCGGAGTGTGGTGTCAGGAAAATAACCTCACACTCAACGTCAACAGAACAAAGGAGATGATCGTGGACTTCAGGAAACAGCAGAGGGATCACCCCCCTATCCACATCCACTGGACAGTAGTGGAGAAGGTGGAAAGTTTTAAGTTCCTTGGCGTACACATCACAGACAAACTGAAATGGTCCACCCACACAGTCAGCGTGGTGAAGAAGGCGCAACAGCGCCTCTTCAACCTCAGGAGGCTGAAGAAATTAGGCTTGTCACCAAAAACACTCACAAACTTTTACAGATGCACAATCGATAGCATCCTGTTGGGCTATATCACTGCCTGGTATGGCAACTGCTCCGCCCACAACCGCAAGGCTCTCCAGAGGGTAGTGAGGTCTGCACAACGCATCACCAGGGGCAAACTACCTGCCCTCCAGGACACCTACACCACCCGATGTCACAGGAAGGCCAAAAATATAATCAAGGAAAACAACCACCCGAGCCACTGCCTGTTCACCCCGCTATCATCCAGAAGGCGAGGTCAGTAAAGGTGCATCAAAGCTGGGACCCAGAGACTGAAAAACAGCTTCCATCTCAAGGCCATCAGACTGTAAACAGCCATCACTAATATTGAGTGGCTGCTGCCAATATACTGACTAAAATCTCTAGCCACTTTAATAATACAAAATTTGATGAAATAAATGTGTCACTAGTTACTTTAAACAATGCCACTTTATATAATGTTTACATACCCTACATTACTCATCCAATATGTATATACTGTACTCTGTACCATCTACTGCATCTTGCCTATGTTGTTTGGCCATCGCTCATCCATATATTTATATGTACATATTCTTATTAATTCCTTTACACTTGTGTGTATAAGGTAGTTGTTGTGAAATTGTTAGATTACTTACTGCATGGTCAGAACTAGTGGCACAAGTGTTTTGCTACACTCGCATTAACATCTGCTAACCATGTGTATGTGACCAATACATTTTTTATTTGATACCCTCGTAAAACTGACTATCCTACCGATCCTTAACTTCGGCGATGTCATTTACAAAATAGCCTCCAACACTCTACTCAGCAAATTGCATGTAGTCTATCACAGTGCCATCCGTTTTGTCACCAAAGCCCCATATACTACCCACCACTGCGACCTGTATGGTCTTGTTGGCTGGCTCTCGCTTCATATTCGTCACCAAACCCACTGGCTCCAGGTCATTTATTAGTCTTTGCTAGGTAAAGCTCTGCCTTATCTCAGCTCACTGGTCACCATAGCAGCACCCACAAGTAGCACGCGCTTCAGCAGGTATATCTCACTGGTCACCCCCAAAGCCAACTCCTCCTTTGGCTGCTTTTCCATCCAGTTCTCTTCTGCCAATGACTGGAACGAATTGCAAAAATCTATGAAACTGGAAATGTATATCTCCCTCACTAACTTTAAGCATCAGCTGTCAGAGCAGCTTACTGATCAATGCACCTGTACATAGCCCATCTGTAAATAGCCCACCCAACTACCTCATCCCCGTATTGTTTTTTTTTGTTGCTCCTTTGCACCCCAGTATCTCTACTTGCACATGCATCTTCTGCACATCTATCACTTCAGTGTTTAATTGCTCATTGTAATTATTTCGCCACTATGGCCTATTTATTGCCTTACCTCCCTACTCTTCTACATTTGCACACACTGTATATATACTTTTATACTGTGTTATTGACTGTTCATTTGTTTATCCCATGTTTAACTCTGTGTTGTTTGTGTCGCACTGCTTTGCTCTGTCTTGGCCAGGTCGCAGATGTAAATGAGAACTTGTTCTCAACTAGTTAAATAAAGGTGAAATTTAAAAAATGTAAGTAAAGTGTCGTGTCTTTACTATCATTAACTGAAGACTGATAGTTTTAATCAAAGATTCTCTGTAATTAGTTATTACGCGATTAGACTGATTAATCATGTAACTGTAATTATTAGGAAGTCGGGGCACCAAGGAAAAATATTCAGATTACAAAGTTATCATTTCCTAAAATAACTTTTCAGATATTTATCTGATCAATTAGTCTTCGAAATAATGAATTATTTACTTTACCTCACGTTAGTCTCATTCCAAACGTCGTAAATTGTTGGTTATCTGCACGAACCCAGTCTTCACTATGAGTCATCCATACATCAATTGTCTTAAATCATTTATTTATTACTAACTAAGTAATTCACAGAAATGCGTAAACAAACAAGGTAAATGTGGTTACAAGAAATGATAGGAGAATGTGCCCTAGTGGGCTAAACCGGCATGGCGGCTTTTTAGACAAAAGGGGAAGGGGGAGTCGACTAAGAAGTCACTACAGAGTGATAACTATAACAATTGAAATGCTAATCCTTTGCACATGAACGCTGACTCACTCGGAAACAATTGCAATCAATATATATATTTACGCTCAGTGTGTCGTCTTGATCGCTGGTGAAAAGTTCATTTATTTTGTAGAATTGTCCGTCTCTCTCCCGCTCTCTCGGTTGTGGTTAGAGGGGATTGTTCAGAGTGACATTCATTATGGAATGGATGTTTCGGCGGTTGTCGTTCTTCGCGTTCAATGATACCGAAATCCTATCTGCAGACTAGTAATTCATATCAAAGACTTGTTCTTATTCTGTCGGTATCGATAGTCTAAGAGTTTAACCACGTGGTATGGTTAAAAGATTCAGCAATGGTCTACAACCTTTGTCCTCCTAATGGAGAAAAACATGGTCTGCAACCTTTAGCCATCTCGTAATTGAGGTAAGCTCGGTCTGCTGATCGAAAACCCGAGTGGGGGTTTTATTCGGAAGGGCCGAAGAGGGCTGTCCCAGGATGTCTGGCCCTAACTGGGCTCAGGGGCGGTCCAGGATGTCTGGCCCTAACTGGGCTCAGGGGCAGTCCAGGATGTCTGACCCTAACTGGGCTCAGGGGCAGTCCAGGATGTCTGACCCTAACTGGGCTCAGGGGCGATCCTCTGATTTAGTTCAAATCAAAAGGGAATTGTATTTTTCTTCATTAAACAGTCCAAAATCATCATCTCATCTGTGAATCATGGGGGAGGTAGTGTTATGGCGTGGGCATGTATGGCTGCCAATGGAACTGGTTACCTTGTATTTATAGATAATGTGACTGCTGACAAAAGCAGAAGGATGAATTCTGAAGTGTTAAGGCTATATTATCTGCTCAGATTCAGCCAAATGCCTCAAAACTCATTGGATGGTGTTTCACAGTGCAGATGGACAATGACCCGAAGCATACTGCAAAAGCCACCCAATACTTGTTTAAGGCAAAGAAGTGGAATGTTCTGCAATGACCAAGTCAATCGCCTGACCTGAATCCAATTGAGCATGCATTTCACTTGCTGAAGGCTAAACTGAAGGAAAAATACCCCAAGAACAAGCAGGAACTGAAGTAAAGGCCTGGCAGAGCATCACCAGGGAAGAAACACAACATCTGGTGATGTCTATGGGTTCCAGACTTCAGGCAGTCATTGACCTCAAAGGATTTGCAACCAAGTATTAAAACTCACAATTTAATTTATGATTGTTAGTTTGTCCAATTAATTTTAAGATAATAAAATTGTGGGGACCACATATAAAAAGTGCTGTAAATCCTACACCTTTCCCTTCGAGTTGGATGTAATTACCCTCAAACTTTCAGCTCATCTTGATTGTTTCCTTTCAAATCCATTGTGGTGGCGTACAGAGCCAAATGATTACTTGGTCAATGTCCAAATATTGACTGTAGCTGATCCGCTTTTCACACACTCCTTTCAACACATCCCCTCGCTCATACTCTGGTCGCCATATATAGGGAAAAATAGTTCCAATAATATTTCCATCATTCATTTTTCCCAATGGTGATTTTTGGAACACTTAAAATAAGGGCTGTGTTCCTGTGTAGGCTTACCCTGGCGTGGTGTTTGATAACCATGTCAGACAAGATTCAGCTCTATTTACTCTCAGATTTGAAAATGTTAATTAGTATCAGAGTAGACATCATACAAGACTACAAATCCCTGCAAGCTCCTGACACCTTCACTAGCAGGTATTCTGATAGCCAGTGGTAAGGTGTTAAAACTGCTGTTGGGACTCTGCTGTTGAGACAGCTTTACGTGGGCACTGTCTGTCACCGTTATAGTGCAATTAAAATATTGTGTTGTGTTGCTGTCATGCATAAAAATAAAAAATAAATATGCCTGCTAAAATCGCCACATTTGTATATTCTTTTGTGCATGCCAGCAAACCCACTACACAACACAACACAACACTGAACAAAAACATAAACGCAATATGCAACCATTTCAAAGATTTTACTGAGTTTCAGTTCATATAAGGAAATCAGTCAATTGAAATAAATAAATTAAGCTCTAATCTATGGATTTCACATGACTGGGATATGCATCTGTTGGTCCCAGATACCTTTTAAAAAATGTAGGGGAGTGGATCAGAATACCAGTCAGTATTTGGTGTGACCACCATTTGCCTCATGCAGCATGACACATCTCCTTCACATAGAGTTGATCAGGCTGTTGATTGTGGCCTGTGGAATGTTGTCCAAGTCCTCTTCAATGGCTGTGCGAAGTTGCTGGATATTGGCAGGAACTGGAACACGCTGTCGTACACGTTGATCCAGAGCATGCCAAACATGCTCAATGGGTGACATGTCTGGTGAGTATGCACCTGTGCATTCAAATTGCCATTGATAAAATGCAGTTATGTTCATTGTCAGTAGCTTATGGCTGCCCATAACATAACCCCACCTCCACCATGGAGCACTGTGTTCACAACATTGACATCCGCACACCGCTCTCCCACACAACGCAATACATGCCATCTGCCCAGTGCAGTTGAAACCGGGATTCATCAGTGAAGAGCGTGACAGTGAAGGTGAGCATTTTCCCTCGGAAATCTGTTGTGACGCCGAACTGCAGTCAGGTCAAGAGGCTGGTGATGACGACGAGCACGCAGATTAGCTTCCCTGAGACGGTTTCTGACAGTTTGTGCAGAAATTGTTTGGTTGTGCAAACCAACAGTTTGGTATTTGGTATTTATTAGGATCATGAAACATGACATAATACATAGTATGGAACACAATTAGTCAAGGACTGAAATACATACATTTAAAGTGTCACACAGCCTACACATCAGTATATACACAGAATATCTCGGTCTGATACATAATACAGTGCAAATTACAACACAATATATTTAAAATGGCTGTGTCTCTTCACAGCCCCTTTGTGCAGTAAGGTATCATTTGTTTTTTGAATCTGGTTTTATTACTAGCTTGAATTACCTGAGCTGGCAGAGAGTTTCATGTCGTCATGGCTCTATTTAAAACTGTGTGTTTCTCAACCTCTGTTCTGGACCTAGGGACTGTGAAGAGACCTCTGGTTGCTTGTCTTGTGTTGTACTGATGAGTGTCTGAACTGTGTGTTTCTCAACCTCTGTTCTGGACCTGGGGACTGTGAAGAGACCTCTGGTTGCTTGTCTTGTGTTGTACTGATGAGTGTCTGAACTGTGTGTTTCTCAACCTCTGTTCTGGACCTGGGGACTGTGAAGAGACCTCTGGTTGCTTGTCTTGTGTTGTACCGATGAGTGTCTGAACTGTGTGTTTCTCAACCTCTGTTCTGGACCTGGGGACTGTGAAGAGACCTCTGGTTGCTTGTCTTGTGTTGTACCGATGAGTGTCTGAACTGTGTGTTTCTCAACCTCTGTTCTGGACCTAGGGACTGTGAAGAGACCTCTGGTTGATTGTCTTGTGTTGTACTGATGAGTATCTGAACTGTGTGCCAACTGCTTGAACAGACAGTACAGTATCTTCAACACATCAACACCTCACACAAAGACCAATAGTTATGTAGTCAATCTCTCTTCAACTTTGAGCCAGGAGAGACTGACATGCATGTTACTGGCACTTTCACTTCGTGTACATCTAAGTGTGATACGTGCTGCTTTATTCTGGACCAACTGAAATTGACCTATGTCCTTCTTTGCCGCACATGACTACACAGCTGGGCACTAGTTCAGGTGTAACAGAAATAGGGCCTGGACTTGGTTGACTGAGATGTCAAGAAGACAGAGCAACGCCCTATCATGGACAGACCTCTTCCCATTTTAGCAACCATTGAACCTATATGTTTTGACCATGACAGCTTGCTATCAAAGGTTACATCCAGCAGTTTAGTCTCCTCAACTTGCTCAAGAGCTGCATAATTCAATAAAATATCTAAACAAGGTTTAACATGTGACTTGTCCCAAAAACAATGCTTTTTATTTTTTTTATTTTTTTTAGCTTTATCAGCTATCTGGCTGGCTGGTGTCAGACGATCCTGCAGGTGAAGAAGCCGGATGTGGAGGTCCTGGGTTGGCATGGTTACACGTGGTCTGCGGATGTGATGCCGGTTGGACGTACTGCCAAATTCTCTAAAATGACATTGGAGGCAGCTTATGTTAGAGAAATTAACATTACATTCTCTGCCAACAGCTCTGGTGGACATTTCTGCAGTCAGCATGCCAATTGCACACTACCTCAACTTGAGACATCTGTGGATTTGTTTTGTGTGACAAAACTGCACATTTTAGAGTGACCTTTTATTGTCCCCAGCACAAGGTGCACCTGTGTAATGAAGATGCTGTTTAATCAGTTTCTTGATATGTCACACCTGTCAGGTGGTTGGATTATCTTGGTAAAGGATAAATGCGCACTAACAGGGATGTAAACACATTTGTGCATCAAATATGAGAGAAATAAGCTTTTTGTGCGTAATTAAGATTTCTAGGATCTTTTATTTCAGCTCATGAAACCAACACTTTGCATGTTGCATTTTTGTTCAGTGTAGATTCCATGTCACAATACAATGACAAATTGATTCAACCAGTTTGTGCCCAGTGGAACAGAACTTTTCAGCTTGACAAATCTCATGGTTGGCTTACATTATCACCATTCAGCATATATTCTTATCCAGAGAAATTAGGGTTAAGTGCATTGCTCTAGTCAGCTTGGGGATTTGAACCAGCAACCTTTCAGTTACTGGCCCAACGCTCCTAACGACTAGGCTACCTGCCACTAAGTAGAACTGTTTACCTTGGATATAAATATTTTTCTTATGCACAACCAGTGGTTCTGGAGGCTGTGCTCTGTGTGTTGACTACCTCAGTAGGAGAGGAGGAAGAAACAGATGAGAACAATTTGAACAGGGTCTATTTCCTGTGGCGAAGAGAGGGGATTGTTCTTGTCACTGCATCAGGGCCTGGGGGTTGTTCCATGGTTAGCGGGATGAGGTGTAACAGACACCTCAGCAGGTAGGGACATCAGCCTGGCTCCAGAGCCGCAGAGGAGGGGGTACCTGGGTAATGTGTTGTTGTTAAACAGGGTTGTCTCACCAGCAGCAGGCTAGCGAGCAGGCCATGACATCATTCCAAACAGTGTTGCCAGCTGGGAAGGCCCCTTAGATGAGAGCCGTGTCTGAATAACACTACAACATGTTTAAGAAAAAATCCAGGGGCATTATGGGAGATAAAAGCATCTAGACCTCCATTAATGCCAGAGACTTTGGTTTTGTAAAATGGAGATGGAGTGAGATTTGTGAAAACCTTAATGAGTTACAGGAATTCTGCCTCCCCCTTGTGGGGATAAAGATGAACTGCCAGTTGATCACACATTTACCATATTAGCAATGCGTGATCTGACCTGATGTTTTAGGGGTAAGCCTTGAGTACAAAAAAAATCCTGAAGGTTTACTCACAGGCTTACTGACAATCTGCCTCTATAAGAGGAATTAATCCAATATTACTTTAGATCTCTGTGTATATGGATTGATGTCCCTAAAACAAGTTTATCTTAATGTAGCTCAGTAGTCTCAGACTGTACTGAAGAGTCAAGGTCCTGACGTGGTTACCATCTCCTTGGAGGGCTGAAACGGCAATTAATCATAATGTGTGGGAAAATAATACCAATTTTAAAGCTTTCTGAGGACAATAAATTGTTCAGTGTAAAAGCTTTGTATTCAGGATTCATTGCTTGTAGAAAGTCAAGAAAAGTCATTTTAGATGCTGGAGCATGGTCTGTGGTCTTTGTAAATCCTTCAACGTCACTGGTCAAATGAGTTTCCCTCTAGGGACGTTCAGCTCCTTAGACAATGGGAACATTGCACTGTCAGATGGCTGTGAGACCCTGACATTTATTCACTGAACTAGTAGAAAATGTCACACACGGACTCCCATCTCCCTCACATCCCTCACAGGTTCCTACTGAAAGTAGCTATTCTTCATTCAGGGTTGTAAAACTAATGTTCCACTCAAGAAACAACTTCCAAGTTGTAATTTATTGGGTTTTATTTCACCAAAATTCTGCATAACTACATTCAACTGCATTCTTCATAACATGATTCAAACTGCTGTGCCTTCAGAAACCTCCAGGGCTAATCATCACATTTAATCTCAGAGAAATTAGGTAAAAGAAGCATCAGGAGTACATCAATTTATGTCAACTCTTTCATTGTGTTCCTTTTGACTGTTCAACTCAATCACATTTTCCCCTTCATTAGCTTCAAATATGGGTAACTGAACATACCAATGATATTATTTTCAACAAATGGGAGTGCCTTTTGTCTCTTAGCGATACAAGTTACAATGACGACGATTCCAAGCATCAACCAGATTGTTTGTGCTTGATAAAGGCAAAGATGCTCAACTCATAGGCTCCTTTTGAATTATAAGTCTCATCAACATTGTTTAGTGAAACTTTACTGTGACTAAATCTAGTAGATGAAGAATGTTTTACCAGTGTATGTGTAGAGCAGAAAAAGTAGACATTTTATGTATTATTACAGAGCAAAACACACAGATTCTCTAAATGTCTTTGCATTTGGGCTTTTTACATGGTTTATCATACTTCCTTTGGAATATTACGCTTAAACGTAAAAATAATGGTTTCATATTTTTGTAGAAAAATAGTTAAATATATTTTTTCAAACTAGGTAGAAACAGTTGGTATGCATTTGAAGACATCTAGCCAGTCAAACTAATGGACAAGATACTGACTATGTATTTGAAGACATCTAGCCAGTCAAACGAATGGACTAGATACTGACTATGTATTTGAAGACATCTAGCCAGTCAAACTAATGGACTAGATACTGACTATGTATTTGACGACATCTAGCCAGTCAAACTAATGGACTAGATACTGACTATGTATTTGAAGACATCTAGCCAGTCAAACTAATGGACTAGATACTGACTATGTATTTGAAGACATCTAGCCAGTCAAACGAATGGACTAGATACTGACTATGTATTTGCATCTTTTTATAATTTTGAGTATGACTCATAATTTGTTAAAAAGCAGTTATTCTAATATTTTCGATATTAATATTGCATGCTTAACAAAGTATTTGCATTGATACTGCAGTTTTGTGGGGTCAGGAACTCAGGATGAGAAAGTGCTCTGTTCATCTAATATCAGACTAAACTAATAATGTCCCTACATTGTGATAGATCAAACTGTATTTAATTTTTTATCATCACATTAAACCTGATTCTGTCACCATTTTTAAATGTAAAAACCTTTCCAATGCTATGTCATTATTAGATATTCAATATCAGCAATATCACAGTAATACAAATCAAGTCTGGTTACATGTTTTGGTGGTTGTTGATCTACACTAAACTGCACTGATTAACTCAACTAATAGCAAATACATGGTAAAGAGCCCTAGCCATCACATTATCCTTGTTTTGAAATCCACTAGTAAAACACAGCATTATCCTTCATTTTGCTTATGTTATGACCCAGTGAGTATTTGTGTATATGCATATACCAGCATATGCACTTACATGAATTAATACATTTGAAAGGTGGTCATGTTTTACACTAGATGATCCTGGTAGTTAGACATCTAAGTGTTGGTACACTTGACATATTTGAAAATAAGATTCAAAACAATCTGACCATCCTTCAAATTCAAAATGCATTAAAGCAAGTCAACATGTCAAGAAAATTGTGTCAAAATATACACAGAAAATATCTCTCTCACTGCTTGTAAAAGTCTCTTCAATAATTAATGCTGTCATGTTACATAATAAATTGAATAAATACTCCTGTGGCCCATCCAACACATCTGATTATCACCACTCTGTCCAGTGAATGAATATGACCCAATATAAGTCAGAATCTCAAAATACAAAATACATAATAACACTTGCAAGTAAAGAACCATTGTAAGATCATTTGTGTGCTGCAATATATGACTCTATTCAGCTTTTCATAATCATGGTTAGTAGACCCACCTCATTAACATATGAATGACAGAACAGGTGTTTTTCTTTTTTACTGTAATCTGATGGGTTGAAGGTCATGGGTACATTTCAGAAATACAGAATGACAATGCCAATCACACCAAAGCTTTTCTTGCACAAATGTCTTCCTTAAATTAAGGTGAGCGCACAAGATACACTCATTAAATGTTTTACTCATTCAAAATAAGAAGTAATGCACAAAAGTAAATGACAAAGCACACAAATATCCAAAAACTGAAACAGCTCAAGACGAGTTAGATACTATTTTTTTTTGTCATTTTAAAAAATACACATAAACCATCAGTTTAGTAGGTAAAACTCTTCTTTCCATTAAAGAATTTGGATCATCAAAAAGCACAGTCAGTCCAGCTCTGTCGTTGGATGGTGTGGACCAGGGCAGAGGCTGTATGTGGCATTACCATGCTGCTGCTCTACTCTAGGCCATCCTCCGCTGGCTGGTGGCAGTTGACATGGAGGCTGTGAGGCCTGTGTGACCTGGGGCTCAGAGACCATGGGGGGCCTGGATGGGCTGAGGAGGCAGGCCAGAGGCCAGCAGGTGCCAGGGGTGACAGTGAGGGCAGGGTGCTCTAGTCCAGGGGTACTCACTGTGAGGGAGGGAGGCCCTACTGCCCAACCGATAGGACACCTGGAAGACAAAGAGAAAGAAATGTAACGAAAGGAAATGAGCCACAAAAACCCAAATCATTGATAGAAAATGCTGTCTTGTATTAAGTGTGTGTGCCCACCAAGATATATGCTGTTTCCACTCAATGCCAGAGATCAGGTAATCTCAACAAATGGTTTCTAAATGACACGGGTTCTGAAAAGAGAAGAGACTGGTTTAAACAGGGACTAATAGTGAGGAATCCAGATCAAACAATCTGTTATACAAGCTAAATATACGGGGACATTGTTCTGGTTCAGATACTAACAGTATTTACAGTATCATTCCACTGGTGTGGGATGTCCTCAGGTTCCGGTGGGTAGGACATCCAAGATGGGCTTCCGTACGACGATGGTGGAGACATGACAAAGTAGTCAGAGTAACCAGGGTGGTTGGCTGATATGGCGTAGACTGCTGTCATTGGGTTTCCTGTAGAGATGAGCAGTGTGGTTAGCCAATCAGAGGGTTAAATGAGTGAAGTTAAGTAATTTGACAGAAAAACACACATATATATATATATATAGTTGAAGTCGAAAGTTTACATACACTTAGGTTGGAGTCATTAAAACTCGTTTTTCAACCACTCCACAAATTTCTTGTTTTGGCAAGTCGGTTAGGACATCTACTTTGTGCATGACACAAGTAATCTTTCCAACAATTGTTTACAGACAGATTATTTCACTTATAATTCACTGTATCACAATTCCAGTGGGTCAGAAGTTTACATGCACTAAGTTGACTGTGGCTTTAAACATCTTGGAAAATGCCATAAAATTATGTCATGGCTTTAGAAGCTTCTGATAGACTAATTGACATCATTTGCGTCAATTGGAGGTGTACCTATGGATGTATTTCAAGGCCTACCTTCAAACTCAGTTCCTCTTTGCTTGACATCATGGGAAAATCAAAAGAAATCAGCCAAGAACTCAGAAAAAAATAATTTGACCTCCACAAGTCTGGTTCATCTTTGGGAGCAATTTCCAAACACCTGAAGGTACCACATTCATCTGTACAAACAATAGTACACAAGTATAAACACCATGGGACCATACCACCCAGGAAGGAAATGCGTTCTGTCTCCAAGAGATTAACGTACTTTGGTGTGAAAAGTGCAAATCAATCCCAGAACAACAGCAAAGGACCTAGCAAAGGAAACAAGTACAAAAGTATCTATTTCCACAGAAAAACGATTCCTTTATCATCATAACCTGAACGTCCGCTCAGCAAGGAAGAAGCCACTGCTCCAAAACTGCCATAAAGTAGCCAGACTATGGTTTGCAACTGCACCTGGGGACAAAGATCGTACTTTTTGGAGAAATGTCCTCTTGTCTGATGAAACAAAAAGGAACTGTTTGGCCATAAAGGCCATTGTTATGTTTGGAGGAAAAAGGGGGAGGCTTGCAAGCCAAAGAACACCATCCCAACCGTGAAGCACGGGGGTGGCAGCATCATGTTGTGTGGATGCTTTGCTGCAGGAGGGACTGGTGCACTTCACAAAATAGATGGCATCATGATGCAGGAAAACAATGTGTATATATTGAAGAAACAAGACATCAAGCCATCAGTCAGGAAAATAAAGCTTGGGTCTTCCAAATGGACAATGACCCCAACATACTTCCAAAGTTGTGGCAAAATGGCTTAAGGACAACAAAGTCAAGGTATTGGAGTGGCCATCACAAAGCCCTGACCTCAATCCTATAGAACATTTGGGGGCAGAACTGAAAAAGCATGTGTGAGCAAGGAGGCCTTACAAACCTGACTCGGTTACACCAGCTCTGTCAGGAGGAATGGGCCAAAATTCACCCAACTTATTAGGGGAAGCTTGTGGAAGGCTACCTGAAACGTTTGACCCAAGTTAAACAATTTAAAGGCAATGCTACCAAATACTAATTGAGTGTATGTAAACTTCTGACCCACTGGGAATGTGATGAAAGATATAAAAACTGAAAAAAATCATTCTCTCCACTATTATTCTGACATTTCACATTCTTAAAATAAAGTGGTGATCCGAACTGACCTATGACAGGGAATTTTTACTAGGATTAAATGTCAGGAATTGTGAAAAACTGAGTTTAAATGTATTTGGCTAACATGCTGACCAGACCGGACACGTCGCGTGTGTGTGCGTCGCAAAATAAATGTAGAAATCTATGTTATTCAATTATTGCACCCACACTGCTCGCGCGCACCAACGAGTATCTGCGTTGCCAAGGGCTAAAATAGAAGTCATTACTAATTCTGATGCATTACTAATTTTTAACAAATCAAAAAATGGAAAATTGGGCGTGCAAAATTATTCAGCCCCCTTAAGTTAATACTTTGTAGCGCTACCTTTTGCTGCGATTACAGCTGTAAGTCGCTTGGGGTATGTCTCTATCAGTTTTGCACATCGAGAGACTGAAATTTTTTCCCATTCCTCCTTGCAAAACAGCTCGAGCTCAGTGAGGTTGGATGGAGAGCAATTGTGAACAGCAGTTTTCAGTTCTTTCCACAGATTCTCGATTGGATTCAGGTCTGGACTTTGACTTGGCCATTCTAACACCTGGATATGTTTATTTTTGAACCATTCCATTGTAGATTTTGCTTTATGTTTTGGATCATTGTCTTGTTGGAAGACAAATCTCTGTCCCAGTCTCAGGTCTTTTGCAGACTCCATCAGGTTTTCTTCCAGAGTGGTCCTGTATTTGGCTCCATCCATCTTCCCATCAATTTTAACCATCTTCCCTGTCCCTGCTGAAGAAAAGCAGGCCCAAACCATGATGCTGCCACCACCATGTTTGACAGTGGGGATGGTGTGTTCAGGGTGATGAGCTGTGTTGCTTTTACGCCGTGTTGCTTTTACGCCAAACATAACGTTTTGCATTGTTGCCAAAAAGTTCAATTTTGGTTTCATCTGACCAGAGCACCTTCTTCCACATGTTTGGTGTGTCTCCCAGGTGGCTTGTGGCAAACTTTAAACGACACTTTTTCTGGATATCTTTAAGAAATGGCTTTCTTCTTGCCACTCTTCCATAAAAGCCAGATTTGTGCAATACACGACTGATTGTTGTCCTATGGACAGAGTCTCCCACCTCAGCTGTAGATCTCTGCAGTTCATCCAGAGTGATCATGGGCCTCTTGGCTGCATCTCTGATCAGTTTTCTCCTTGTATGAGCTGAAAGTTTAGAGGGACGGCCAGGTCTTGGTAGATTTGCAGTGGTCTGATACTCCTTCCATTTCAATATTATCGCTTGCACAGTGCTCCTTGGGATGTTTAAAGCTTGGGAAATCTTTTTGTATCCAAATCCGGCTTTAAACTTCTTCACAACAGTATCTCGGACCTGCCTGGTGTGTTCCTTGTTCTTCATGATGCTCTCTGCGCTTTTAACGGACCTCTGAGACTATCACAGTGCAGGTGCATTTATACAGAGACTTGATTACACACAGGTGGATTGTATTTATCATCATTAGTCATTTAGGTCAACATTGGATCATTCAGAGATCCTCACTGAACTTCTGGAGAGAGTTTGCTGCACTGAAAGAAAAGGGGCTGAATAATTTTGCACGCCCAATTTTTCAGTTTTTGATTTGTTAAAAAAGTTTGAAATATCCAATAAATGTCGTTCCACTTCATGATTGTGTCCCATTTGTTGTTGATTCTTCAAAAAAAAATACAGTTTTATATCTTTATGTTTGAAGCCTGAAATGTTGCAAAAGGTCGCAAAGTTCAAGGGGGCTGAATACTTTCGCAAGGCACTGTATATACAGTGGGGCAAAAAAGTATTTAGTCAGCCACCAATTGTGCAAGTTCTCCCACTTAAAAAGATGAGAGAGGCCTGTAATTTTTTTATCATAGGTACACTTCAACTATGACAGACAAAATTAGGAAAAAAAATCCAGAAAATCACATTGTAGGATTTTTAATCAATTTATTTGCAAATTATGGTGGAAAATAAGTATTTGGTCACCTACAAACAAGCAAGATTTCTGGCTCTCACAGACCTGTAACTTCTTCTTTAAGAGGCTCCTCTGTCCTCCACTCGTTACCTGTATTAATGGCACCTGTTCGAACTTGCTATCAGTATAAAAGACACCTGTCTACAACCTCAAACAGTCACACTCCAAACTCCACTATGGCCAAGACCAAAGAGATGTCAAAGGACACCAGAAACAAAATTGTAGACCTGCACCAGGCCTGGAAGACTGAATCTGCAATAGGTAAGCAGCTTGGTTTGAAGAAATCAACTGTGGGAACATTTATTAGGAAATGGAAGACATACAAGACCACTGATTACCTCCCTCGATCTGGGGCTCCACGCAAGATCTCACCCTGTGGGGTCAAAATGATCACAAGAACGGTGAGCAAAAATCCCAGAACCACACGGGGGGACCTAGTGAATGACCTGCAGAGAGCTGGGACCAAAGTAAGAAAGCCTACCATCAGTAACACACTACGCCGCCAGGACTCAAATCCTGCAGTGCCAGACTTGTCCCCCTGCTTAAGCCAGTACATGTCCAGGCCCGTCTGAAGTTTGCTAGAGAGCATTTGGATGATCCAGAAGAAGATTGGGAGAATGTCATATGGTCAGATAAAACCAAAATATAACTTTTTGGTAAAAACTCAACTCGTCGTGTTTGGAGGACAAAGAATGTTGAGATGCATCCAAAGAACACCATACCTACTGTGAAGCATGGGGGTGAAAACATGCTTTGGGGCTGTTTTTCTGCAAAGGGACCAGGACGACTGATCCGTGTAAAGGAAAGAATGAATGGGGCCATGTATTGTGAGATTTTGAATGAAAACCTCCTTCCATCAGCAAGGGCATTGAAGATGAAACGTGGCTGGGTCTTTCAGCATGACAATGATCCCAAACACACCGCCCGGGCAACGAAGGAGTGGCTTCGTAAGAGGCATTTCAAAGTCCTGGAGTGGCCTAGCCAGTCTCCAGATCTCAAACCCATAGAAAATCTTTGGAGGGAGTTGAAAGTCCGTGTTGCCCAGCAACAGCCCCAAAACATCACTGCTCTAGAGGAGATCTGCATGGAGGAAAGGGCCAAAATACCAACAACAGTGTGTGAAAACCTTGTGAAGACTTACAGAAAACGTTTGACCTCTGTCATTGCCAACAAAGGGTATATAACAAAGTATTGAGATAAACTTTTGTTATTGACCAAATACTTATTTTTCCAACATAATTTGCAAATAAATTCATAAAAAAATCCTACACAATGTGAGTTTCTGGATTTTTTTCCCTAATTTTGTCTGTCATAGTTGAAGTGCACCTATGATGAAAATTACAGGCCTCTCTCGCCTTTTTAAGTGGGAGAACTTGAACAATTGGTGGCTGACAAAATACTTTTTTGCCCCACTGTACACATACACCACCGTTCAAAAGTTTGGGGTAATTCTGAAATGTCCTTGTTTTTGAAAGAAAAGCACATGTTTTGTCCATTAAAATAACATCAAATTGATCAGAAATACAGTGTAGACATTGTTAATGTTGTAAATGACTATTGTAGCTGGAAATGGCAGATTTTTAATGGAATACCTACATAGGCGTACATAGGCCCATTATTAGCAATCATCACTCCAAATTCTTGAAGTTTTCCGTATTGACTGACCTTCATGTCTCAAAGTAGTGGACTGTCGTTTCTCTTTGCTTATTTGAGCTGCTCTTTCCATAAAATGGACCTGGTCTTTTAACAAATAGGGTTATCTTCTGTATACCTCCCCTACCTTGTCACAACACAATTGATTGGCTCAAACGCATTAAGGAAAAAAATTCCACAAATTAACTTTGAAAAAGGCACACACAATTCAAATGCGTTCCAGGTGTGTAAAACTGTCATCAAGGCAAAGGGTGGTTACTTTGAAGAATCTCAAATATAACATATATTTAGATTTGTTTAACACTTTTTTGGTTACTACATGATTCCATATGTGTTATTTCATAGTTTTGATGTTAGAAAGAAAAACCCTGGAATGAGTTGGTGTGTCCAAACTTTTGACTGGTACTTTGTGTATTTACAGTGAGCACCGTAATTCATTGGAAAGTGACCATGTTGTTGTTATTTTGGTTCTGTACTCTAGCACTGAGTTTGAAAGGATACAATGACACCGAGGGTGAAGTGCAGACTGTCAGCTTTAATTTGAGGGTATTTTCACATACATATCGGATGAACCGTTTAGAAATGACAGGACCTTTTGTACATGGTCCCCCCATTTTAAGGTACTACAAGTATTTTTTGAATTGCCTTCACAGATGTGTGTCGTTAGGCAGGTGTATTCATTTGTGTCGTTAGTGAATGCAGGAGAGCTGTTGATGAATAGTATTGATTCTAGACTTTGCTATTGTCTTTGGAGGTTGTTGTTGGGGTGTGACAACATGAGGAAGACAGCAGTGTCGATGCAAATGATGATGGCTGTCATAAGGCTCAGAAATGAAAATCAGGAGCATTGCAAAAACCCTGGGCATGCCCAAGTCAACAGTTTGGTTCATCATTAACAAGAAAAAAACAACCAGTGAACTCAATTATGGCAAAAGACCCGGTAGACTAAGGAAGATCCCTGTAGTGGGTGACCGGAGAATAGTCTCTATGGTGAAGAAAACCCCCCTGACAACAGCCAAACAGATCAGAAACACTCTCCTGGATGCAGGTGTAGATGTGTCAAAGTCTACCATACATAGAAGACAACACCAGCAGGACTACAGAGGGTACACTACAAGATGCAAACCACTGATAAGCCTGAAGAACAGAAAGGCCAGATTACAGTTGGCTAAAAAGCACCTAAAAGAGTCCCAAGAGTTCTGGAAAAAAGTATTGTGGACAGGTGAGACAAAGATGAACATGTACCAGAGTGAAGGAAAGAGGAAAGTGTGGAGAATAAAAAGACATGCCCATGATCCAAAGCATCCCACCTGATCCGTGAAACATGGTCAAGGGGGTGTTATGGCTTGGGCCTGTATGGCTGCCAGTGGAACAGGGAACTTGTCTTCGTCAATGATGTGACTGCAGACAGAAGTAGAACAATGAATTCTGAAGTCTACAGAAATATTTTATCTGCTCAAATAAAACCAAATGCCTCCAAACTCATTGGACGGCACTTCATCACGCAACAAGACAATGACCCTAAACATACTGCTAGAACAACGAAGGGGTTTTTGATGGCCAAAAAGTGGAAACTCCTTGACTGGCCGAGTCAATCACCGGATCTGAATCCAATTGAACATGCATTTTACATGCTGAAGAGGAGACTGAAGGCAATAAGTCCCAGGAACAAGCAGGAGCTGAAGATGGCTGCAGTACAGGCCTGGCAGAGCATCACCAGGGAAGATACCCAGCGTCTGGTGATGTCGATGCATCGCAGACTTCAAGCAGTCATTGCATGCAAAGGATATGCGACCAAATATTAACAATAATTACTTTATTCTACATTATGTTAAACTGTCCGATGTTTTTTGATGCCCCGAAAATGGGTGGGGGCCATGTACAAAAGCTTCTATAATTTCTAAACGGTTCATCCGATATGTATGAAAATACCCTCAAATTAAAGCTGACAGTCTGCACTTCACCCTCATTGTATCCTTTCAAACTCAAAGTGCTAGAGTACAGGACCAAAATAACAAAAAAATGGTCACTGTCCAATTAATTATGGTGCTCACTGTATATTTACTAGTCCATATCTGAATAATTATATAATATTTAATATTTTGACCTGAGTAGCTGGTCATGGACTGGTCAACAGTGACAGCAGGGAAGGGCGCTCTGTTGATAGGCAGGTAGGTGGCACCATTGTGCTGATTCTGTATCTCAGAAGCCTCAGAAATGCGAGGTTTCAGGCTGATGTCGGGTGTAGAACTGCAGAAGGGGGGACAAAGACAAAATGAGCTTTTACAACAATTTTCCTGCAATTCTACACATTGTGAAATAGGGTGCAGAGAAATGTTTAGCAATTTTTAATATGATATATGAGTGAGACGGACTAACAAAATCAATGGGGGGCCCCCGGCTGGTAATTCCACCATGATTACGAAGTTTAGATAGCTTACCAATCAAAAAAATGTTTGCTGACATGGGCTAATGGAGTGACTATCAGTGACCGACATAACAAGAGAAAAACTGCTGATGCACAACCACATTTCTAAATTGCACCTTGTGTATTCTACTATTCTAACTTGCAACAGTAAGTTGACACCCGAATGAGTAAAACAAAAACAAAAAATGTATTGATCAAAAGGTTTGCCCATCCCTGTTTTAAAATATGCAGAATAACAGTAGAGTAGAAATTCAACAACACATGAGCAGCATAACATCTAAAGTAGTACAGCAAAAGTTAGGATAGGAAACGCTACAAGGATACAGTACGCTAGTTACAAATAGACCTTCAAAAGAAGTATACTGAGCAAAACTATAAATGTAAAGTCTTGGTCCCATGCTTCATGAGCTGAAATAGAAGATCCCAGTCATTTTCCATACACACAAAAAGCTTATTTCTCTTAAATTTGGTTCACAAATTTATTTACACCCCTGTTAGTGAGCATTTCTCCTTCCAAGATAATCCACCTGACAGGTGTGACATATCAAGAATCTGATTAAACAGCAATATTCATTGCACAGCTGCACCCTGCACTGGGGACAATAAAAGGCCACTAAAATGTTCAGTTTTGTCACACAACACAATGCCACAGATGTCTCAAGTTTTGAGGGAATGTGCAATTGGCATGCTGACTGCAGGAATGTCCACCAGAGCTGTTGCCAGATAATTGAATGTGCATTTCTCTACCATTAGCCGCCTCCAACATTGTTTTAGAGGATTTGGCAGTACTTTCAACCGGCCTCACAACCGCAGACCATGCTCAAGCCTAGGACCTCCACACCCGGCTTCTTCACCTGCGGGATCATCTGACACCAGCCATCCGGACTGCTGATGAAACTGTGGGTTTGCATAACCAACGTTTCTGACAGTTTGTGCCAAATTTCTATCTCAGTGTAGCTGACTGGCGTCGTAACCGAATTCAGTGGGCAAATGCTCACCTTCAATAGCACTGGCATGCTGGAGAAGTGCGCTCTTCACTGATGAATCCCGGTTTCAACTGTACCGGTCAGATGGCATTGTGTGGGCGAGCGGTTTGCTGATGTCAACGTTTTGAACAGAGTGTCCCATGGAGGCGGTGGGGTTATGGTATGGGCAGGCATAAGCTATGGACAACGAACACAATTGCATTTCATCGATGGCAATTTGAATGCACAGAGATACCGTGACAAGATCCTGAGGCCAATTGTCGTGCCATTCATCCGCTGCCATCACCTCATGTCAACATGATAATTCGCTGTCCCATGTTGCAAGGATCTGTTCACAATTCCTGGAAGCTGAAAATGTCCCAGTTCTTCCATGGCCTGAATACTCACCAGACATGTCACCCATTGAGCATGTTTGGGATACGCTGGATCGAAGTGCACGACAGCGTGTTCCAGTTCCCGTCAATATTCAGCAACTTCGCACAGCCGTTGAAGAGGAGTGGGACAACATTCCACAGGCCATAATCAACACCCTGATCAATTATATGTGAAGGAGATGTGTCACACTTCATGAGGCAAAATGTGGTCACACCAGATACTGACTGGTTTTCTGATCCACACCCCTACTTTTTTCAGATATCTGTGACCAACAGATGCATATCTGTATTCCCAGTCATGTGAAATCCATAGATTAGGGCCAAATAAATTCATTTCAATTGACTGATTTCCTTATATGAACTGTAACTCAGTAAAATCTTTGAATTGTTGCATGTTGCATTTAGATTGTTGTTCAGTGTAGTAGGTTGAGCATGTTTAGCACTGTGTGGATGTGCATATATTGGAATGAATGTTATTTGCATCCGTTTACTGTCTTTCTAACAGCTTGAAGGGAGGAGGAGGGAGCTTCGTACCGCCTCATTGAGGTCCCGGGAGGGGGTCCAGGTCTGGAGGGGATCAGAGTGGGCGGAGGTCCAACGCACATGTCAGGAAGCTGAGTGAACCTGAAGCCCTGCAGCACCAAACACAACACACAGACACAGTTCAATCAGTGTGTGGGTGTTTAAACATAATGTCCTATACAGATACCATCTTATTATGTGGATGTTCTACAATAGCATTCAGGATTTTTGTTTAAAACACCACCGTAAACATAGACATTTTTTGTTGTTGATTTATTGCATGATCTAATCAATGCACTCACAGGCTTGGGTAAGCTACACTGGTGCATTTCCGGCCCGTAGGCAGACCCATGCTGGCGGCCTCCTCCACATGGGTGGTTCATGGTGCCAGGGGCACTGGTCACTCCCTCGGAGTAGGGGCTGGTGTGACTGGGGTTGTAGGAACTGTGGAGGTGGGGGTGAATGTGGGGGTGGTGGTGGTTGGAGGGCAGGGCCTCATCTGGGGCCAGCCCAAAGGCATTACCCAGCAGGAGCTGCATCTGCTGACGGACCTCGCCGATGGAAGGCTGAGAGCTCAGAGTGGACGAGTCTGAGAGACCCTTGACCTGATGGCTTCCACCATAACCCAGGGAGCTCATCAGTCGGTCCACGTTGGTCTCCTCAAGCGGCTCCACCTGACACACAGGAAGGCAGACACACACAAACACACACACACACAGGGTTATCCATTTGCAATTTAAAGGCTCAGCACATTCAGAGCTACACTGAACCAAAATGTAAACGCAACATGTAAAGTGTTGATCCCATGTTTCATGAGCTGAAATCAAAAATCCCAGACATTTTCCATAAGCACAAAAAACATATTTCTCTCAAATGTTTCACACAAATTAGTTTACATCCCTGTTAGTCAGCTTTTCTCCTTTGCAAAGATAATCCATCCACCTGACAGGTGTGGAATATCAAGAAACATATTAAACAGCATGGTCATTACACAGGTGCACCTTGTTCTGGGGACAATAAAAGGCCACTTTAAAATGTGCAGTTTTGTCATACAACACAATGCCACAGATGTCTCAAGTGTTGAGGGAGCATGCAATTGGCATGCTGACTGCAAGAAATGCTGAGGAATATTTATGTCTGTAATAAAGCCCTTTTGTGGGGAAAAACTCATTCTGATTGGCTGGGCCTGGCTCTCCAGTGTCCCCCACCCCACCCACTGGGGGCACCCCTGCCCAATCATGTGAAAGCCATAGGTTAGGGCCTAATGAATTTATTTCAATTGACTGATGGCCTTATATTGATTCTACACTTGCATTGCTTGCTGTTTGTGGTTTGGGGCTGGGTTTCAGTACAGCACTTTGAGATATCAGCTGATGTAAGAAGGGCTTTATAAATAAATTGGATTTATATTACTGTAACTCAGTAAAATCTTTTAAATTGTTGCGTATACATTTTTGTTCAGTATATTAACTGGTATCGAATTTTGCATCTGAATCACTGAACAGACTATAATCATGTTCACGTTCACTGACATTCAGCAATGTAGTGCCTGTGCATGCAGCATAAATGATAGCTCTAAGAAATCAAATCAAATTTTATTTGTCACATACACATGGTTAGCAGATGTTAATGCAAGTGTAGCGAAATGCTTGTGCTTCTAGTTCCGACAATGCAGTAATAACCAACGAGTAATCTAGCTAACAATTCCAAAACTACTACCTTATACACACAAGTGTAAAGGGATAAAGAATATGTACAGTGCCTTGCGAAAGTATTCGGCCCCCTTGAACTTTGCGACCTTTTGCCACATTTCAGGCTTCAAACATAAAGATATAAAACTGTATTTTTTTGTGAAGAATCTACAACAAGTGGGACACAATCATGAAATGGAACGACATTTTTGGATATTTCAAACTTTTTTAACAATTTAAAAACTGAAAAATTGGGCGTGCAAAATTATTCAGCCCCTTTACTTTCAGTGCAGCAAACTCTCTCCAGAAGTTCAGTGAGGATCTCTGAATGATCCAATGTTGACCTAAATGACTAATGATGATAAATACAATCCACCTGTGTGTAATCAAGTCTCCTCATAAATGCACCTGCACTGTGATAGTCTCAGAGGTCCGTTAAAAGCGCAGAGAGCATCATGAAGAACAAGGAACACACCAGGCAGGTCCGAGATACTGTTGTGAAGAAGTTTAAAGCCGGATTTGGATACAAAAATATTTCCCAAGCTTTAAACATCCCAAGGAGCACTGTGCAAGCGATAATATTGAAATGGAAGGAGTATCAGACCACTGCAAATCTACCAAGACCTGGCCGTCCCTCTAAACTTTCAGCTCATACAAGGAGAAGGCTGATCAGGAATGCAGCCCATGATCACTCTGGATGAACTGCAGAGATCTACAGCTGAGGTGGGAGACTCTGTCCATAGGACAACAATCAGTCGTATATTGCACAAATCTGGCCTTTATGGAAGAGTGGCAAGAAGAAAGCCATTTCTTAAAGATATCCATAAAAAGTGTCGTTTAAAGTTTGCCACAAGCCACCTGGGAGACACACCAAACATGTGGAAGAAGGTTCTCTGGTCAGATGAAACCAAAATTGAACTTTTTGGCAACAATGCAAAACGCTATGTTTGGCGTAAAAGCAACACAGCTGAACACACCATCCCCACTGTCAACCATGGAGGTGGCAGCATCATGGTTTGGGCCTGCTTTTCTTCAGCAGGGACAGGGAAGATGGTTAAAATTGATGGGAAGATGGATGGAGCCAAATACAGGACCATTCTGGAAGAAAACCTGATGGAGTCTGCAAAAGACCTGAGACTGGGACGGAGATTTGTCTTCCAACAAGACAATGATCCAAAACATAAAGCAAAATCTACAATGGAATGGTTCAAAAATAAACATATCCAGGTGTTAGAATGGCCAAGTCAAAGTCCAGACCTGAATCCAATCGAGAATCTGTGGAAAGAACTGAAAACTGCTGTTCACAAATGCTCTCCATCCAACCTCACTGAGCTCAAGCTGTTTTGCAAGGAGGAATGGGAAAAAAATTCGGTCTCTCGATGTGCAAAACTGATAGAGACATACCCCAAGCGACTTACAGCTGTAATCGCAGCAAAAGGTGGCGCTACAAAGTATTAATTTAAGGGGGCTGAATAATTTTGCACGCCCAATTTTCCAGTTTTTGATTTGTTAAAAAAGTTTGAAATATCCAATAAATGTCGTTCCACTTCATGATTGTGTCCCACTTGTTGTTGATTCTTCACAAAAAAATACAGTTTTATATCTTTATGTTTGAAGCCTGAAATGTGGCAAAAGGTCGCAAAGTTCAAGCGGGCCGAATACTTTCGCAAGGCACTGTACATAAAGATATATGAATGAGTGATGGTACAGAGCGGCATAGGCAAGATGCAGTAGATGGTATCGAGTACAGTATATACATATGAGATGAGTATGTAAACAAAGTGGCATAGTTTAAAGTGGCTAGTGATACATGTATTACATAAAGATGCAGTAGATGATATAGAGTACAGTATATACATATGAGATAAATAATGTAGGGTAAGAACGAGCTCCATCGCTGTGCTAGATGGAGGTTTTAAAGTTTAGATGAAGGTAATCCTCTTCATTTGAGCCATAGAGCTTAGAATAAGGATTGGAAGAGATAGGCATTTTGGGACAGGCTTTGTTCTAGGGTTTTCTTTAGGTTATTGCACCCCAGTATCAGAACGTATCTATGCTCAACTCCTTTTGCCCATGCAGTGACTCTAGTAGTATGGTGTACATTTCAGGACAGGGATGCGTAACTCCAGTCCTCGGCGGCCTGATTAGTGTCACACTTTTGCCCCAGCTACTAATACAACTGACTCCAATAATCAATTAATCATGATCTTTAGCTTAGAATGCAATGAGTTTAATCAGCTGTGTTTGCTAGGGATGGGGAAAATGTGTGTCACCACTCCGGCCCGTGAGGACTGGAATTGACCATCCCTGTTTTACATCTCATGGATGTCTTAAAATGGACAATGTTCAGCAGTGATACTCAGTGAGGCCTCACGTCATAGCCGCTGTTGCGGATCCCTCTTCTAGACCTCTCCCTGAGGACCAGCAGGTCCATCTCCGTCTCCACGGGGCCAGGGCTGCTGGCAGCCAGGGACTGACGGCTCCAGTAGGCTGGCTCTCTGGATGGGGGATGCCTGAAATAGGGATATCATAGTTGCCATCGTCATGACATTCTCCATCATAATCCTCATCATCCTCATCAGTAAAAATGGCCCTGCTCTGCAGCATAGGTTTGCACCATCACAGGAATATTTCAGACATTTCAAATGTGTATTTCAAATCAAATCAGAGTTGATTGGTCGCGTACACAGATTTTCAGATGTTTCCAACAGTGCACCAGTATCCACCAATACAATACACATCATCCAGAAAAATACTAAAATAAGTTACAGTTGGAAGTCGGAAGTTTACATACACTTGGGTTGGAGTCATTAAAACTCATTTTTCAACCACTCCACAAATTTCTTGTTAACAAACTGTAGTTTTGGCAAGTCGGTTAGGACATCTACTTTGTGCATGACACAAGTCATTTTTCCAACAAATGTTTACAGACAGATTATTCCACTTATAATTCACTGTATCACAATTCCAGTGGGTCAGAAGTTTACATACACTATGACTGTGACTTTAAACATCTTGAAAATTTCCAGAAAATTATGTCATAGCTTTATAAGCCTCTGATAGGCTAATTGACATAATTTGAGTCAATTGGAGGTGTACCTGTGGATGTATTTCAAGGCCTACCTTCAAACTCTGTGCATTTTTGCTTGGCATCATGGAAAAATCTAAATAAATCAGCTAAGACCTCCACAAGTCTGGTTCATCCTTGGGAGCCATTTCCAAACACATGAATGTACCACATTCATCTGTACAAACAATAGTACGCAAGTATAAACACCATGGGACCACGCAGCCGCCATACCGCTGAGGAAGGAGACACATTCTGTCCCCAAGAGATGAGCGTACTTTGGTGCAAAAAGTGCAAATCAATCCCAGAACAACAGCAAAGGATCTTGTGAAGATGCTGAAGGAAACAGTAAAGAAGTATCTATAGCCACAGTAAAACAAGTCGTATATCGACATAACCTGAAAGGCTTCTCAGCAAGGAAGAACCCACTGCTCCAAAACCGCCATTAAAAAGACAGAATACGGTTTACAACTGCACGTGGGGACAAGATTGTACTTTTTGGAGAAATGTCCTCTGGTCTGATGAAACAAAAATAGAACTGTTTGGCAATAATGACCATCGTTATGTTTGGAGGAAAAAGGGGGAGGCTTGCAAGCCAAAGAACACCATCCCAACAGTGAATCACGGGGGTGGCAGCATCATGTTGTGTGGGTGCTTTGCTGCAGGAGGGACTGCTGCACTTCACAAAATAAATGGCATCATGATGTAGGAAAATGATGTGGATATATTGAAGCAACATCTCAAGACATCAGTCAGGAAGTTAAAGCTTGGTCGCAAATGGGTCTTCCAAATGGACAATGACCCTAAGCAAAGTTGTGGCAAAATGGCTCAAGGACAACAAAGTCAAGGTATTGGAGGGGCCATCACAAAGCCCTGACCTCAATCCATTTGAACATTTGTGGGCAGAACTGAAAAAGCGTGTGCGAGCAAGGAGGCCTACAAACCTGACTCAGTTACACTAGCTCTGTCAGGAGGAATGGGTCAAAATTCACCCCACTTATTGTGGGAAGCTTGTGGAAGGCTACCCGAAACATTTGACCCAAGTTAAACAATTTAAAGGCAATGCTACCAAATACTACCAAAAACTTCTGACCCACTAGGAATGTGAGGAAAGAAATAAAATCTGAAATAAATTACTCTCGCTACTATTATTCTGACATTTCACATTCTTAAAATATAGTGGTGATCCTAACTGACCTAAAACAGGGATTTTTTTACTATAATTAAATGTCAGGAATTGTGGAAAAACTGAGTTTAAATGTATATGGCTAAAGTGTATGTAAACTTCCGACTTCAACTGTACATAGGATGAGCCTGGACTAGAATACAGTATATACGCTGTACATATAAAGTGGGTGAAACAGTGCGTAAACATTAGTAAAGTGACTAGTGTTCAATACATAAGTTATTATATGATTGTAAACAAACTTGATGCTTGGCATCCCCCTGCAAGAGATTTTGTCACATTAACGATGTCCCAGTGCTGCAGTCACCGGTACATGTAGGCATTCTGAAAAGTCACTTTTATACCAGTGGATCTGTTTACGTTGAACACCCACTGAACACCCACTGAACATCAGCTGAACACCAGCTGAACACCCACTAAACACCCACTAAACACCCACTGAACACCCACTGAACACCCACTGAACACCCACTCAAACATGAAAGCAATTCTTCCTGTATAGCGTACTGTATGTCTCTTGGCATATTACATAATGTGGATGCAAAAAGAGGCATTTCTCTGTCTGCTCCCCCACCTCCTGATGTGGCATCCTGCATAGGATGCCCTCTTCTCCTCAGCAGTCATTGGCTCCTTGGCATTCTCATGCCTGCTGTGCCTCTCTCTGGGGTTGAATGGGTGGATGCCATTGTCTGTAACAGGGAAATCACAGTAGCCTTTTCTGTTGGCTTTCTGCCGTTGTTTGTTCCTGTAGTGTTCGATGTCGGACTTCTGCTTGAGCCCCACATTTGCCTGTAGACGAAGTAATTTGTATTACATTAGTATTGATTCTAGTTTGACATTACTTGGTATTTGAAGTAAACGTGGTGAGGTATCTACTGAGGTCCCTCTTCTCTATAAAGAAACAATCGGTTCCAAATCCATTCCTACTTCCCATTGGCCCAAACCCTTAGATGTCTGCAGAAATATAGTTCCACTTCTACACTGCTTTTACAATACACATCCAGAACATTCATCTTTAGAATCTTCATCTGGCAGACACAATGTAACCAGCAGGCTGGGGGTGGTGTCTCACCTCCCCATTGAGGACGACTGAGTCCTGGCTGTGACTGGAGGAGGATGGGTAGGAGTAGGTGGGCTGGGCCGCCATTGGCTTGATGGTGATGAGTCGCAGTGAGCCAGTGTGGTCCTCATAGGGATCTGCTGGGATGAGAGGACATTGCTAATTAGCATAGCGCTAGCTAGCCCAGCTATGACTGATACTGCTGTGAGCACTTCACTGACGTCATATGGCGGTTGGCTACAGTGGGGTTCATGGTGTACTCGTCTCTCATCAGCACCAATCAAACAGAGCAGATGTTGTCCTAGGTTAACTGCTTCAGTGCTCAGATCACTCTGTATATACTGTAGACGTGGGGAAAGTATTAATGTATGAAAACTAGAAAATATAGGAGATGGCTTATACCCAAGGGAAAGTAAATGGCATTCTAAATGTACGTCTAAGGTCTTGAGAGGGAAATAATACAATCACTCATTTTCTATTTCCCCTGAGGAATTTGCCGTTATAATACGTTAATATGTAAACTACGTTATAATACGTTAATATGTAAACTACGTTATAATACGTTAATATGTAAACTATGTTATAATACGTTAATATGCAAACTACGTTATAATACGTTAATATGTCAACTACGTTATAATACGTTAATATGTAAACTACGTTATAATACGTTAATATGTAAACTACGTTATAATACGTTAATATGTAAACTACGTTATAATACGTTAATATGTAAACTACGTTATAATACGTTAATATGTAAACTACGTTATAATACGTTAATATGTAAACTACGTTATAATACGTTAATATGTAAACTACGTTATAATACGTTAATATGTAAACTACGTTATAATACGTTAATATGTAAACTACGTTATAATACGTTAATATGTAAACTACGTTATAATACGTTAATATGTAAACTACGTTATAATACGTTAATATGTAAACTACGTTATAATACGTTAATATGTAAACTACGTTATAATACGTTACTATATAAACTACGTTATAATACGTTACTATGTAAACTACGTTATAATACGTTAATATGTAAACTACGTTATAATACGTTAATATATAAACTACGTTATAATACGTTAATATGCAAACTACGTTATAATACGTTAATATGTATACTACGTTATAATACGTTAATATGTAAACTACGTTATAATACGTTAATATGCAAACTACGTTATAATACGTTAATATGTAAACTACGTTATAATACGTTAATATGTAAACTACGTTATAATACGTTAATATGTAAACTACGTTATAATACGTTAATATGTAAACTACGTTATAATACGTTAATATGTAAACTACGTTATAATATGTTAATATGTAAACTACGTTATAATACGTTAATATGTAAACTACGTTATAATACGTTAATATGTATACTACGTTATAATACGTTAATATGTAAACTACGTTATAATACGTTAATATGTAAACTACGTTATAATACGTTAATATGTAAACTACGTTATAATACGTTAATATGTAAACTACGTTATAATACGTTAATATGTAAACTACGTTATAATACGTTAATATGTAAACTACGTTATAATACGTTAATATGTAAACTACGTTATAATACGTTAATATGTAAACTACGTTATAATACGTTAATATGTAAACTACGTTATAATACGTTAATATGTAAACTACGTTATAATACGTTAATATGCAAACTACGTTATAATACGTTAATATGTAAACTACGTTATAATACGTTAATATGTAAACTACGTTATAATACGTTAATATGTAAACTACGTTATAATACGTTAATATGTAAACTACGTTATAATACGTTAATATGTAAACTACGTTATAATACGTTAATATGTAAACTACGTTATAATACGTTAATATGTAAACTACGTTATAATACGTTAATATGTAAACTACGTTATAATACGTTAATATGTAAACTACGTTATAATACGTTAATATGTAAACTACGTTATAATACGTTAATATGTAAACTACGTTATAATACGTTAATATGTAAACTACGTTATAATACGTTAATATGTAAACTACGTTATAATACGTTAATATGTAAACTACGTTATAATACGTTAATATGTAAACTACGTTATAATACGTTAATATGTAAACTACGTTATAATACGTTAATATGTATACTACGTTATAATACGTTAATATGTATACTACGTTATAATACGTTAATATGTAAACTACGTTATAATACGTTAATATGTATACTACGTTATAATACGTTAATATGTAAACTACGTTATAATACATCTCACCAGTAAAATGTTGGGTAACCATTGCTAGACGGTTGAAAATGAAAGCTTTCTAGATGCCACAGTAACAATATTGACTGGACATCGTCTCAACATAATTTCTGAAGTTGAGACGCTTACTGTAATGCAGTGTGTAATCTAACCTTGAGATATTAAGGCATATCAAACATCATAGACAACTTCCAAATAACAATGGAAACATTGTGTAAAAATGCAATTCTACCAGACTGTCACCTTTCATTTGATGCATCCAGTTAGGTAAATATCTGAAGTTCAAGAACAATGAGGACTTTCAGTGGCTGCCACTGCATCATCCTTTTATCATTCATCAGACCCTTCCTCACATCCCCACTCACACTGCCTGAGTGTTACAGCTACTGCAGTTAGATAGGAGGGAAATAGAAAGATGCTTGTGTGTGTGTATGTGTATGTGTGTTTCCATGGTGCATACTGTGTGTTTGTGCATCCCTGCATATACAGTAAGTGCTTATTTTAATTTACAATTCATTAGTTCTCTCTAATGGCCGTATGGTGTATCAAGCCTGTGTGAGGACACAATATTGTGGTGGGCAGCAGTAGGGACAAGCAGCAGTAGCCGGAGTATGGCCTCTCAGCAGTACAGTAGCCGGAGTATGGCCTCTCTCCTCTCTCTCACCGTTCCTCTTGTGTAGTAGATCCTCCTTGGCGCTGTTCTGTACCGCAGGCCTCCGTACCATCGAGCTCTTGCCCGTGTTGAGTTTCCCGGATTCATTGCTTGTAACTGAGCCGTCCTCGCTTGGCAACCTGCCGCAGGTAACCATAGCAACAGAGGCAGGCAGTGGTAAGCTTTGTGCATACAGTATTATCCAAGGGTAATGCTGCTATCACACAGCCCCCTGGCCAGTTCTAACCTGTGAGATCTGACTGCAGTATGTGACAGACAGGGTTGATAGGTTACTTAGTAAACATAATCCATTGAAGTTACCATAGTTACCTGCCCAAAATGTGTAATCAGTAACAACTTTTGGATTTAACCAAACTCAGTAATGTTACTTTTAGATTACAGCATTAGAAGACAACAAAAATAATCCTTTAAACACATTTGGTGCTTCATCATAGTGGTTTCAGACTCGATCAGGTGGAACAAAATTACTGCCACCTTTTTTCAATGATGAATTGAATGTCATTGAAAAAACAGAAAAGGTGTCATGTCTTTTTTCGCAAACATAATCATCTAGTTTTTCAAAAGTATCTGTAATCTGATTGCAATATTTTTTCATGGTAACGCATCTGATTACAGTTCGTTTTTTTGCAATGGGATTACATATAACATGTCACTGTTCAACCCTGGTGACAGAGACACCGATAAAGGCTGTGTTCTATCTAAAGCTATGCTTCACAACAAGGCCACAGGCTGGAACAGTGGGAGATACTATCTTAATGTCAAACTACCCTCGCCTGGTATCTTTTCAGGTGTAACCAACAGACTGACACCAGTGACTAACACAGGAGCCTGATGTTATGTCAGATAAGACAGCTAGGAACACACACACCCATTATGTCAGCTCATATCGACATTGCTCTTCAGAATGTTTGTATCAGATTATTCTTAATCCCTCATGGACAGACTACTTAAACATAATCGGGCATCTGACCAAATACGTGATTTTAGTTATGGGTTAAACAAGATTAGATTATTCTAAGGGTGTAATGCATTCAGAAATACTAAATGGAATCAGCATTCGCAATCATGAGGCTTCTATAATGAGGTACAGTTCTACTCCTGTGATTCATGGTCAGACAGAGAGAGGGAAGAGAGAGAGAGGGAGAGGGAGGGGGAGAGAGAGAGAACAGATTGAGGATGCATGTATTCCTGTCAACCTGAGCCCAGAGGAACACTGAATCAAACATGGCCCTGGAAGGATCTCTCCAGGCTATGTAGCTCACTCACTCCATGTTCAGTGTTCAGCCTCTATTCACTTTACACCACTATGTCTCTCTCCATGCCCAGTGTTCAGCCTCTATTCACTTTACACCACTATGTCTCTCTCCATGCCCAGTGTTCAGCCTCTATTCACTTTACACCACTGTGTCTCTCCATGCCCAGTGTTCAGCCTCTATTCACTTTACACCACTATGTCTCTCTCCATGCCCAGTGTTCAGCCTCTATTCACTTTACACCACTATGTCTCTCTCCATGCCCAGTGTTCAGCCTCTATTCACTTTACACCACTGTGTCTCTCCATGCCCAGTGTTCAGCCTCTATTCACTTTACACCACTATGTCTCTCTCCATGCCCAGTGTTCAGCCTCTATTCACTTTACACCACTATGTCTCTCTCCATGCCCAGTGTTCAGCCTCTATTCACTTTACACCACCATGTGTGTTTACCGCCTGCTTGTTTTACCAATTATTATTCTCAGCAGCTTTTCAAAGGCGTTTTATGCTTTAATCATCACACTGCACAGCTGTGTGTTTTGTAGCCTTTTGAAGCCTTGCTAATCCCAGTCTGAATGAGCCCTGCGGTCCATCCAAAGAGTGACTGGAATAGCAGCCGCTGCAGCAGACCTGGGTTCACATAATATTTAAAATAATACTTTATTGGTGTTTGATTGAGCTTGATTGGGTTTAAAAGGACCAATAGAATAGTTTAAAAACTGCCCCCCCCCCCCCCCCCCCCAAATCTGGTACTCCAGGAAGGCTAGAGCAAATACTCAAAGCATTGGAGATATTTCCAATGCTATTTGAACCCAGGTCTACACTGCAGTGCCTTCAAAACCCAATGATCATTGTAGCAGACTCGTGTCACACCTCCAGCTTGGCAGCAGTAAATATTTTAAAAACGTGGTGGGTCTAAATCAGCCGAAGATAGGGGAGATCTACTACATTTGACAGCTTTAAGACAATGACTGATGTCTTGGGCTGGGTCAATAAACAAAAAAATCAAGGCTTTGGTGGTCTGTAAATGTCTCTGTGTTAAAATTAGAATTTTAATGCGTGGGAAATTCAAAGAAAAGATGGCTCAAAACAGCAGCAAAAGCTTGGCTTTGTCTTCTAGACTAGAGGAAAGACAGCAGGCTCTATCCGTTTTGTGGCACGGCAATAACACATTCATGACTCATGTTTTGTAACAACATTTTAGCTTTCTATTGCCTTAACTGAGTGATAGACGGCTACGAATCGGGCAATTGGCAACACCCAGGCAAACTGTAAGCCAGTCAACATGAGCAGATTTAAGCAGATTCTATGCAATCTGTCCAAGACTGTAATACTTATTGTGAATTTTCCTTGACTTAAAGTATTGGCACAAACAAATCCAAATGTGGTCTGGTAATCTATAGTAAACAGGGATCAATCTTCATAGAGATCCTATAATTCGGTTTCCATTTCAATCGGCGTTCTTCTTACCCTTTGTGGATGATGTCAGCAGAAGGGGGTCTTTTAGAAGCGGCCCCATCCTGGTGCACCTTCCTGTCCAATGACAATGGGGCATCTCTCACCGGGAGGCCCAGGACCAGCGTCTCCTTGGTAACAGAGATGGTCTCCTCACCTTGCTGATGGCCCATATGCTTCTTGGCATAGTCAAATCCCTGCACAGGCTGGGGTAGAGAAGGTTAGGGAAGGGTTTACGATGATATATGGTAAAGTAAAGGAGTGCTTTAAGAGAATGACATTTCATTTACAGACAAAGTAAACGAGCAGTCGGCTCAGTGAGCTCTGTTTTTTCTCAGTCAGCAAGTAAAGACAGAATGGGATTCTACTAAATGTTAAACAAAACGTCTAATGGCACCTTTAAGTTCAGATGTATTGGAGGAAAGACATGGAAAATGTAATTGGTTTATGATTTATATTTTTGTTAATGTCTGCAGGGTCTAGGCAGTTTCTTTGTATAACCAAATTACTCTAATTTCATGAAGCCTCTCAGGTGCAGGCATTCTTTTTGGAAAACGAAATACATAAATACATTATATTCAATGTATTTCTACTTGAGTGCATGTGTGGATAAGAAGGGAAAATATAACTGCACACAGCTTTAATAATTAAAGAGTCTCAGTGCCATCAAGTGTATTATGACACATAGTTGCAGCACACAGCTAAATAGGAGAGAAATTGATACACTGTACCAGGCAGATGAACCTTAAAGGCTGAGCTCAACACAGATATTTTTCACTGGCAAGAGGCAGGCCTCTCTGTCCACTTGATTCCGTTGACTTTCTAAATGGTCACCTTTCATCTGCCCAGTCTGATAAAGACATGGAGTTGGTCCAAGACTCTGCACAAGGCTACTCTGTGATTGTAACGGTTTTCTTGGTGAGAAGGAGAGTCGGACCAAAATGCAGCGTGTCGATTGCGATTCATGTTTAATGAAAAAAAAACACACTAAACACAAACACTACAAAAACAATAAACGTAACGAAAACCTAAACAGCCTATCTGGTGAAAACACATAGACAGGAACAATCACCCACCAACACACAGTGAAACCCAGGCTACCTAAATATGGTTCCCAATCAGAGACAATGACGAACACCTGCCTCTGACTGAGAACCATATCAGGCTGAACATAGAAATAGACAAACAAGACATGAAACATAGAATGCCCACTCAGATCACACCCTGACCAATCAAAACATAGAAAATACAAAGTAAACTATGGTCAGGGCGTGACAGTACCCCCCCCCCAAGGTGCGGACTCCGGCCGCAAAACCTGAACCTATAGGGGAGGGTCTGGGTGGGCATCTGTCCGCGGTGGCGGCTCTGGCGCTGGACGTGGACCCCACTCCATGACAGTTTTAATCCCCCTCCTAAATGTCCCTAAATAGGTTACCCACCACAATGATAACATGGGACAGAGGGACAGCTCGGGACAGAGGTAACTCGGGACAGATGGGTAGCTCAGCCCTGAGAGGAAGCTCAGCACTGAGAAGAAGCTCAGCACTGAGAGGAAGCTCAGGCAGGTGGTTGGATCCGGCAGATCCTGGCTGGCTGGCGGTTCTGGAAGATCCTGGCTGACTGGCGGATCCAGGAGAATCTGGACGACTGGCAGATCTGGGAGAATCTGGCCGACTGGCAGATCTGGAAGAGTCTGGTCGACTGGCAGATCTGGAAGAGTCTGGTCGACTGGCAGATCTGGAAGAGTCTGGTCGACTGGCAGATCTGGAAGAGTCTGGACGACTGGCAGATCTGGAAGAGTCTGGACGACTGGCAGATCTGGAAGAGTCTGGACGACTGGCAGATCTGGAAGAGTCTGGACGACTGGCAGATCTGGAAGAGTCTGGACGACTGGCAGATCTGGAAGAGTCTGGACGACTGGCAGATCTGGAAGAGTCTGGACGACGGGCAGATCTGGAAGAGTCTGGACGACGGGCAGATCTGGAAGAGTCTGGTCGACTGGCAGATCTGGAAGAGTCTGGTCGACTGGCAGATCTGGAAGAGTCTGGACGACTGGCAGATCTGGAAGAGTCTGGACGACTGGCAGATCTGGAAGAGACTGGTCGACACAGACTGGCTGCTCTGGCTGCTCCATGCTGACTGACAGCTCTGGCTGCTCCATGCTGGCAGACTGCTCTGGCTGCTCCATGATGACTGGTAGCTCTGGCTGCTCCATGCTGACTGGCTGCTCCATGCTGACTGGCAACTCTGGCTGCTCCATGCTGACTGACTGCTCCATGCTGACTGGCAGCTCTGGCTGCTCCATGCTGACTGGCTGCTCTGGCTGCTCCATGCTGACTGGCTGCTCCATGCTGACTGGCTGCTCCATGCTGACTGGCTGCTCCATGCTGACTGGCGGCCCTGGCTGCTCCATGCTGACTGGCGGCCCTGGCTGCTCCATGCTGACTGGCGGCCCTGGCTGCTCCATGCTAACTGGCAGCTCTGGCGGCTCCTTGCAGACTGGCAGCTCTGGCGGCTCCTTGCAGACTGGCAGCTCTGGCGGCTCCTTGCAGACTGGCAGCTTTGGCGGCATCCTGCAGACTGGCAGCTCTGGCGGCTCCTTGCAGACTGGCAGCTCCATGCAGACTGGCAGCTCTATGCAGACTGGCAGCTCTATGCAGACTGGCAGCTCCTTGCTAACTGGCAGCTCTAAGCTAACTGGCAGCTCTAAGCTAACTGGCAGCTCTATGCTAACTGGCAGCTCTATGCTAACTGGCAGCTCTATGCTAACTGGCAGCTCTATGCTAACTGGCAGTTCTGAACAGGCGGGAGACTCCGGCAGCGCTGTAGAGAAGGCAGGCTCTAACAGCGCTAAACAGGCGGGAGACTCCGACAGCGCTGAAGAGAAAGGAGGCTCTGGCAGCGCTGGACAGGCAAGGCGCACTGTAGGCCTGATGCGTGGTGCTGGCACTGGTGGTACTGGGCCGAGGACACGCACAGGAAGCCTGGTGCGGGGAGCTGCTACCGGAGGGCTGGGGTGTGGAGGTGGTACTGGAAAAACCGGACCGTGCAGGCGCACTGGAGCTCTTGAGCACCGAGCCTGCCCAACCTTACCTGGTTGAATGCTCACGGTCGCCCTGCCAGTGCGGCGAGGTGGAATAGCCCGCACTGGACTATGCAGGCGAACCGGAGAAACCGAGCGCAAGGCTGGTGCCATGTAAACCGGCCCAAGGAGACGCACTGGGGACCAGCTGCGTAGAGCCGGCTTCATGGCATTAGGCTCGACGCTCAATCTAGCCCGGCCGACACGCGGAGCTGGAATATACCGCACCGGGCTATGCACCCGCACTGAAGACACCGTGCGCACCACTGCATAACACGGTGCCTGTCCGGTCTCTCTAGCCCCCCGGTAAGCACAGGGAGTCTGCCCAGGTCTCCTACCTGGCGTAGCCATACTCCCTGTTAGCCCCCCCCCAAGAAATTTTTGGGGCTGCCTCTCGGGCTTCCTTGCCAGCCGTGTTCCCTCATATCGCCGGCTCCTCTCTCCGGCTGCCTCTGCTCTCCTAAGTGCCTCCACCTGTTCCCATGGGAGGCGATCTCTTCCAGCCAGTATCTCCTCCCAAGTGTAACAGCCCTTGCCATCTAAAACGTCCTCCCATGTCCATTCCTCTTTACGCTGCTGTTGCTGCCTGTTGACACGCTGCTTGGTCCGTTGGTGGTGGGTGATTCTGTAACGGTTTTCTTCTATCTCCTCCTCTGATGAAGAGGTAGAACAAGGATCGGACCAAAATGCAGCGTGTCGATTGCGATTCATGTTTAATGAAAAAAAACACACTAAACACAAACACTACAAAAACAATAAACGTAACGAAAACCTAAACAGCCTATCTGGTGAAAACACATAGACAGGAACAATCACCCACCAACACACAGTGAAACCCAGGCTACCTAAATATGGTTCCCAATCAGAGACAATGACGAACACCTGCCTCTGACTGAGAACCATATCAGGCTGAACATAGAAATAGACAAACAAGACATGAAACATAGAATGCCCACTCAGATCACACCCTGACCAATCAAAACATAGAAAATACAAAGTAAACTATGGTCAGGGCGTGACAGTGATGGATTTGACAAAGGGGCGATTCCACACCAGAAGGAGCGGAAAATATTTTTTGTATCTTAGATTGTTCTGGCAATTCTCACATAGAAACTTAATTGGAAAAAATGATAAAGAAAATCATGAGAAAGTGGTCATTTTAGGCTCTTTTCAGACCTACTGTTCTAGGGTGGTGCCTTCTGTAAGACCCTATGATCTGTGAACCGTAAATGATACAGACAACATCTTGGTGCCATTTATATTATTATACTCCTTATAGTGTGTTCTAAAATATGGAGTATGTCTAGATTCTTCATTTATTCAATATTACAAATATCAATATCACAAAACTACCCTTCTTGATTTAGCTTATTTCTGACATTTTGTTTGCAACAATATACTCTTCAAACAGGTCAAATTTCCAGAGTGACTCTCTGGTACTTTTAATGATTTTATACACAGATATTGACATTATAGGTCATTAACCAATCACAGCACTCCTTTAGGATTGCACATTCTGCAAGTCACAAGCAGAGGGAGTTCCCGTTTTCCATTCACTGTATTGGTGGTGTTCATAAAATAGATCATACCTTCCGAATTAGCAGAGAGCCCACTCTGGAAATGTGATGTACTTGTAGAGTATATTATTCCAAACAATATGTCTTAAAACTAGCTAAATTAATAGGGGTCATTTTGAGATATTAATATGAATATGTTTCATGTGGAATAAATTCATGTGAAATGTTTATATTTCAGAATCAAGACGTACTCCATGTTTAAGAACATAAGGAGTATAATGACATCAAGATGTTGCCTGTATCATGCACGGTTTACAGATCATAGGGACTAACAGGAGGCATGTATAGGTCCACGTTCATCATGATAAAACAAATAAAGAAATGGTGGTACAAATGTTAAAAACATGTCAAAAATCCTTCCTCCGAATGAAGTTTCTATGTGAGAATTGCCAGAACAATCTGGGTTACCAAAAATATTTTCTGCTCCTACTGGCGTGGAATCGCCCAAAAACGGATTCTGTGTTTTGACTTGGGCTCATTCAGTGTACTGATGGAGTCACGGGACAGAGGGGGACAGGTTTGATAAAACCCACGTGTAAAAAAAAAAAAAACGAATGGTAGAACCTCTCTGAACAACTAAATGATGATTGATATGATTTTCTCTTCATTGCACAAACTTTCAAAATGAAGACACATGATGGACTATACCACATAGTGAATTTGGAGAGCAATGAAGTAGATTCACATTTTTCCTGCAAAAGCACACATGCAGACTGAAGCCATGCCATTGATTTGCAGCTTGACGTTGTTGTCCCACTTTGATGGATAATTGTGTGCTGTGGGCTAAAGGTTCATGAAGCCCACTATCTCCCTAGTGGGTTAGGCTCTGCTTGATATTCTGTCTTCATTCCCAGAACGTTTGGACACCAACACATTACAAACTGCAAATATGTGCAGTGGAGTAGTGGAGCCAAAGATTTCAACTCAACGCATTTACCACGTCCTTTAGCACAAGCTATTCATAAACCAAATAATTCTAAGAATATTTATCTCAGTAGTTGCGCATGCGTGCCACATCTTTGGTCAGAAAAGGAAAGACCGAACAATTGGCCTTACAGCGCCATGCGTGAATCTCCCAATTTAGCAACGCTTTAAATCATTTATGTCACATTCAAAACAACCCAGTGACATTTAATGTTTACCAACAGTTTTACAAACCTTGAAGCACTGCACTCTGAAATGTAAATACAGTAAGCAGACACTATGCTAATAGAAACAGGCCTTGTTTCTGGGAGAGAAGTCCTATCCTACTATCCTATTTGTACTAATCATGTGTATCTCTGACCTTGTCCTACAACATAAGCTGGAGCTAGTGCTCCTCGTTTCCCATCCAAAAATATGCCTTAGTACATCTGTCTCTCTGGGGGGAGTGATGATGGAATGACGTTGAGAAATAACACTAAAATCAGCCAACTTTCTCTGCTGCTGCATGAGTTGTGGAACGACGGGGTACATGATGAATCTGAAATGTTTAGGGTAGGGGATCTTGTTTATGCTCCTCCACATTATCTCTATGAATCAAAATGGCACCATATTTAATCCAGTAACAACATTACTGATGGCTTGGATTCCACCATGAAACCACTAGCTGGTATGAGATGAGACTGGATGAGAAGACGCCTGGTGGATAAGAATCATTACTATGCATTTGAAAGGAACAGGGATGTATAGAATGGCCCATTGATCATAGACGGTGAGCCCTGGTGAGACCCCTCCATCCCATTGATTTCCCCGAGGCACTGCCAACAAAGGAGGGATGTCCTCTCCCAAGCACAGACACATGCATTTACTGACAATAACACTCAGTCAATACCTGGTGGTGATAACTGCCCTCCCTCCGATAGGACGTCTAAATAAGAAGACAATTAAAGGGACATTTAGCTGAGGATTCGATTCCAGCACATTAACCATCTGGATTCTCATTTCGGCCCCATAATGCTCATTGAGCATCCATCACCATTGGCTATAAGTAATTGAGCGAACACAAGATAAAGTGCCAAGACTTGCCCAGATGTGACATTTCTTTGAATTGCACATTAAGATGTTAAGAGATATGTAAAGTTCACCTTAGAGCGTGTTTTGAAGCTCCTGAAAGCGCCCGTCTTGAAGATGACCCTGTTCCTCTTGCACAGGATGGCGGTGACCATGACAACAACAACCATCACCAGGGCAACAGGCGTCAGCACGGCCATGATCCACAGATTGGCCGGCGGGACCTTTACCACAGCTGTCGGAAATCATGGAGATAAAATAGATACACCACCCACCCACACCATCTATCAATATGTGTTATTGTTTGCAATCATTATGTCATTATTGAGGCACTTAGCTATTCAACAGTCTATGAGACAGATACACTGAGTAGACAAAACATTAAGGACACCTTCCTAATATTGAGTTGCAGCCCCCCACCTTGGACTCTACAAGGTGTCAAAAGCTTTCCACAGTGAAGCTGGCCCATGTTGACAAGTTGGCTGGATGTCCTTTCAGTGGTGGACCATTATTAATACAAACGGAAAACTGAAGATTCACCCTCTGAATGGCACTCATACTGTACACCATCCATGTCTCAATTGTCTCAAGACTTAAAAATCCTTCTTTAACCTGTCTCCTCCATTTCATCTACACTGATTGAAGTGGATTTAACAAGTGATATCAATAAGGGATCATAGCTTTCACCTGGTCAGTCTATGTCATGGAAAGAGCAGGTGTTCTTAATGTTTTGTACACTCACTGTATATGTGTTTCAGTTTGAGCAAAACAAAAATATACTGCAATTACTTGTGTGCATCCATCTGTGTGACTGACTGAAAAGTTAGTTCTATACACGTCATCTAAGATAATAATGTTACAGCTGTTTGGTAAAGATGTGGAGATAACCTACGATCGGCTTGGCGCTGGATAAAGTATCCCAGGGTTAGAGCCATGGTTTGGGAATCCAAGGTACTGAGAGTCTTGGCTGCAGTGGTGCCAGTTATGGGGGCACCGTTCAGTTGGGCATAGTAGGTCATTTCGGCAGGATTCTTTGGCCCAGGGAGCCGACGAATACCAACCATCTAAACAAGAACAACACAAATTGGTGGATTCAGTGCTGTCATATTGCATAAAAGAGCTATTACAATAATAAGACTGATGTTATCTGAAGGGGCAAACACTTGAAAATAACAGCACTCCGGGACCACACGTGGGATTAATATGAATCAGTGGAAATAATCTGATTTTATTATAGATCAAATGTTTTATGTCCATAATACATCATAACGGTTTAATCAAGGGCTGTGATTAAAGCTTGCCATAAAGAAGGGGGGTGTTAAATGGAAGAGATCAACATCCATTACATGAGCTCTCTCCCCCTCATAAAAACGGATCATCTGTGACTTTACATAAAACAATTCATCTGTGGCAAAACATAAACGAGAGAATAGAAATTCTGTGGGTCTTCAAAAAATTGTGAAACTCTGGCAAGTCAACATAAAACAGAGGTTGTTTATCGGTGAGTGAGCATAAAACCTGTGTGTGTGCCCACCTCACCTGGACGGTGTAGTCCCCAACAGTGGTGGCCCTTCTAAAGCGGCTCCCCTGGCTCCCCTGACGCCCAGCCACCAAAAACAGCTCAGCCAGCCGCTGCTCCATTAAACTAGCAAAGCTCTGATAATTCCTCTCCAGAGATGAGCTGTCAACATCCTGAATTACTGCAGAGCAGTGGAGTACACAGAGAGAGAGAGAGAGAGAGAGAGAGGTAAGAGGACAAGAGAGGAGATGAAGAGGTGGGATAGGGACAGTGGAGGACAAAGAGGTATGGTTATTCATCCCTCAATTTAAAACCTGTAAGTCCCATTATATTGTCAGGCTGACCTTGGCACACTGTGGTCTCATCATGACAGTAGCAGAAAGGTACAGGGAAAGGCTAAAGCTAATTTAGAGATCTCTCACAAAAGAAAGCCTCCTTCACACTGAGCTCTGATCCGATGTGATCTTTCAGAAGCAGATGTCCGGAATCTCTAAATAATGCAGCAATAGCATTCAGAGGGGAAAGAGGAGCTCAGATATGTTGGGGGAAAACTGTACACAACACACAGCATTAGAGCAAAGCATTAACTAACTAGCAGTTAGTGAAAATCAATTACACGTTTAATTACCTGTGATCACCCAGTAGTGCTTGGTGGCAGTGGATGTATTGAGGTTGTGGTATTCTAGTGCTGTGGAGGAAGAGGGGGGAGAGAGATGGAGACAGAGTGAACAAATATACACACACACACAGAGAGAGACAGAGACAGCGAGAGAGAGAGATAGAGGGTGCCAGGCTGCATGCCTGATAAATTCCACATTTTCTGTCCTATTATGCAGCTGGCTGGAGGCCAGCAGGGATGTTGCCTCTGACTTTGCAGTGGCACCTTATCCCTCATAACTCTGTTTGACACTCTGTAATCATGTACGAACGAGCCTTGAATAATAAATGGTAAAGGATTCATTTGGATCCTGAGGTAGTGTGTAAATATAAATAGAATGTTATCTGATCTTCCCTTCATGCTAAAATTACCCATTATGTGAAGTAAAACACCCAGAAGGTGATGCAAATGATTGAAGTTGAGCATGAAGTAAACTAGTCAGTCTCCTCTCTGCACAACAACAAGATACTGGATGACAGTAAATGCAAGCAGCCATAACATCTCCTTTGTAAATGAGTTCAACATCTGATTATCAGTACTCTGCAGGTATATTGAAATCAAGACAGCATACATTTTCATGTTCAGAACGCACACTCATGAAGTGGATTATTTACGTTGAATTTCATTCAAATTTCAACAATCTTCAGGTTATGGAATTGAAATTGAATAAGACTGTTTGGACTAGAGGTCGACCGATTAATCGGAATGGCCGATTAATTAGGGCCGATTTCAAGTTTTCATAACAATCGGAAATCTGTATTTTTGGACGCCGATTTTGCAGTCTTTTTTTTTTTTTTACACCTTTATTTAACTAGGCAAGTCAGTTAAGAACACATTCTTATTTTCAATGACGGCCTAGGAATGGTGGGTTAACTGCCTTGTTCAGGGGCAGAACGACAGATTTTTACCTTGTCAGCTCTGGGATTCAATCTTGCAACTAGTCCAACACTCTGCCTCTCATTGCACTCCACGAGGAGCCTGCCTGTACCGCGAATGCAGTAGAAGCCAAGGTAAGTTGCTAGCTAGCATTAAACTTATCTTATAAAAAACAATCAATCAATCAATCATAATCACGACTTAACTGCACATGGTTGATGATATTACTAGTTTATCTAGCGTGTCCTGTGTTGCATGTAATCGATGCAACGCAGGGGGATGATTTAACAAAAGCGCATTTGCGAAAAAAGCACAATCGTGGCACGACTATCTAACCATAAACACTGATGACTTTCTTAAAATCAATACACAGAAGTATATATTTTTAAACCTGCATATTTAGCTAAAAGAAATCCAGGTTAGCAGGCAATATTAACCAGGTGAAATTGTGTCACTTCTCTTGCGTTCACTGCACGCAGAGTCAGTGTATATGCAACAGTTTGGGCAGCCTGGCTCATTGCGAACTAATTTGCCAGAATTTTACGTAATTATGACATAACATTGAAGGTTGTACAATGTAACAAGCATATTTAGACTTAGGGATGCCACCCGTTAGATAAAATACCAAACTGTTCCGTATTTCACTGAAATAATAAACGTTTTGTTTTCGAAATTATAGTTTCCGGATTCGACCATATTAATGACCCAAGGCTTGTATTTCTGTGTGTTATTATGTTATAACTAAGTCTATGATTTGATAGAGCAGTCTGACTGAGCGATGGTAGGCAGCAGCAGGCTCGTAAGCATTCATTCAAACAGCACTTTCGTGCGTTTTGCCAGCAGCTCTTCGCAAGCACAGCGCTGTTTATGCCTTCAAGCCTATCAGTCTAATGGCTGGTGTAACCGATGTGAAATGGCTAGCTAGTTAGCGAGGTGTGCGCTAATAGCGTTTCAAACGTCACTCGCTCTGAGACTCCCCAACACTTTGTTTTTGCATTATTTAAACCAAATTGAACATGTTTCATTATTTATTTGAGGCTAAATTGATTTTTATTGATGTATTATATTAAGTTAAAATAAGTGTTCATTCAGTATTGTTGTAATTGTCATTTTTACAAATGAAAAAATATTAAAAACTAGTCTGATTAATCGGTATCGGCTTTTTTTGGCCCTCCAATAATCGGTATCGGTGTTGAAAAATCATAATCGGTCGACCTCTAGTTTGGACTGTTGGAATTATAATTTAAATGTAAAAACATATATAAAAATTTGGAATTTAATTGGAATTCAATATTTGTACATTTCCCAGTTAATGGAATTAATGCACTTGGTTTAAAAATGGACCGCAGGATTAGTTTTAAATAATTTCAATTTGTATTTCTATATTTCCAGTATAGCTAGATACAGTGCCTTGCGAAAGTATTCGGCCCCCTTGAACTTTGCGACCTTTTGCCACATTTCAGGCTTCAAACATAAAGATATAAAACTGTATTTTTTTGTGAAGAATCAACAACAAGTGGGACACAATCATGAAGTGGAACGACATTTATTGGATATTTCAAACTTTTTTAACAAATCAAAAACTGAAAAATTGGGCGTGCAAAATTATTCAGCCCCCTTAAGTTAATACTTTGTAGCGCCACCTTTTGCTGCGATTACAGCTGTAAGTCGCTTGGGGTATGTCTCTATCAGTTTTGCACATTGAGAGACTGAATTTTTTTCCCATTCCTCCTTGCAAAACAGCTTGAGCTCAGTGAGGTTGGATGGAGAGCATTTGTGAACAGCAGTTTTCAGTTCTTTCCACAGATTCTCGATTGGATTCAGGTCTGGACTTTGACTTGGCCATTCTAACACCTGGATATGTTTATTTTTGAACCATTCCATTGTAGATTTTGCTTTATGTTTTGGATTATTGTCTTGTTGGAAGACAAATCTCCGTCCCAGTCTCAGGTCTTTTGCAGACTCCATCAGGTTTTCTTCCAGAGTGGTCCTGTATTTGGTTCCATCCATCTTCCCATCAATTTTAACCATCTTCCCTGTCCGTGCTGAAGAAAAGCAGGCCCAAACCATGATGCTGCCACCACCATGTTTGACAGTGGTGAGGGTGTGTTCAGGGTGATGAGCTGTGTTGCTTTTACGCCAAACAAAACGTTTTGCATTGTTGCCAAAAAGTTCAATTTTGGTTTCATCTGACCAAAGCACCTTCTTCCACATGTTTGGTGTGTCTCCCAGGTGGCTTGTGGCAAACTTTAACCAACAATTTTTATGGATATCTTTAAGAAATGGCTTTCTTCTTGCCACTCTTCCATAAAGGCCAGATTTGTGCAATATACGACTGATTGTTGTCCTATGGACAGAGTCTCCCACCTCAGCTGTAGATCTCTGCAGTTCATCCAGAGTGATCATGGGCCTCTTGGCTGCATCTCTGATCAGTCTTCTCCTTGTATGAGCTGAAAGTTTAGAGGGACGGCCAGGTCTTGGTAGATTTGCAGTGGTCTGATACTCCTTCCATTTCAATATTATCGCTTGCACAGTGCTCCTTGGGATGTTTAAAGCTTGGGAAATATTTTTGTATCCAAATCCGGCTTTAAACTTCTTCACAACAGTATCTCGGACCTGCCTGGTGTGTTCCTTGTTCTTCATGATGCTCTCTGCGCTTTTAACGGACCTCTGAGACTATCACAGTGCAGGTGCATTTATACGGAGACTTGATTACACACAGGTGGATTGTATTTATCATCATTAGTCATTTAGGTCAACATTGGATCATTCAGAGATCCTCACTGAACTTCTGGAGAGAGTGTGCTGCACTGAAAGTAAAGGGGCTGAATAATTTTGCACGCCCAATTTTTCAGTTTTTGATTTGTTAAAAAAGTTTGAAATATCCAATAAATGTTGTTCCACTTCATGATTGTGTCCCACTTGTTGTTGATTCTTCACAAAAAAATACAGTTTTATATCTTTATCTTTGAAGCCTGAAATGCGGCAAAAGGTCGCAAAGTTCAAGGGGGCCGAATACTTTCGCAAGGCACTGTAGTCTGAACAGCGACATGGACAGCCAGAAAAGCCAGAAAAGAGGCAATTCAATTAGATTGGAATTTGAGGAATTGTTGGAGATAATATTGAACATGGAATTGAAATCTTGGAATTGAACTAACATTAGAATTGAGACTAATTGAATTATCTCTGAATTAAAATACTGACCTGGAATTTGAGTTGAATTAAATGGAATTTACAGGTAGAGGGAATTGATTTATAATTTAATTTGTGGAATTAACCTCAACCCTGGCTATCGTTGAAGGATATGACATCAATATTCATGTATCAGAAAATAAATAAATAAATACATTCGGAGAAAAAGCCAGGCAAAACATGCCACTCAAACCCTTCCCATGATGCAGTGGGGCACTTACGCTCAGCAATAACAAGGGGCGGGAAGAAGAGGAAGTAGCCCACCAACTCTGCGGTCAGCTGATTCAGGAGACCGCTGGAGACGGTTCCATTCAGGATCGCGGCCTGGTTCTTGACCACATAGACCAGAGATACGGCAGGAGAGCCAATCGCTTGGGAGGTGCTCTGGATCTGAACAAACACAGACGAAACCAGACATGTTGAAGTAAATACAACACTCTAAACAACTATGCTAATTGTGTGTGATTGAATATGATCCCAAGTCATAAATGTACCTCAACAGAAAGCCCGCTGTAAGATTCCATCACTTTGTCCTGAGCTTCCTCAAACGCATTCTCCAGCCGTTGTTCCATCATCTGAACAAAACTGCAGGAGTTGATGCTGTCCGCTGGACCTACGAACCTGAGAACTAAAAACAGCAGAGCACCAATCAATATACCAGCACAGCACATTCAGTTACAGTACACAACAGCACAGTACAACATTGTCTACAATCATGGTCACATCATCCAGCAGTGTCACTGTGTTGTTCCTGATGCGCCATACCTGTTTTGAGCTGCAGATGGACACTGAGGCTAGGGGCCCAGGGGCCCACAGGGAGCAGAACAGCCATCACCAGAGGACTGTGCTGCCGGATGTCTGCTAGCACTTTGTCAAAACCATAAGCCTTCACTGTCTCCACCACCACAGATGCGATGTAGACCATTTTCCCACTGGCTACATAGTACCCAAGGGTGACATTATGAGGGCTGCAGAGATCCCGTTCAATCTGAGAAGTGAAAACATGTTGTTAATATCTTGATCGCTATCATTAACAGACAATACGATGGCAATGGTCAAGGCTAGTGTCTCTGGTCCTTTGTAGTACCACCCACTCCTCATCAGTCTCTACCAGTATGTGTTAGCTAGCTATCCACAGACACACTAACTATACAGCTGGTGTTTGTGATGTCTCCCGCTGATCACCTCCAGGCTCACTAATAATACATGGGTTCTGATGGGGAGAGGAGAGGAGGCCTTGGATAGAGTAGCAGCCACTGAATCACACCCCAGACAGACTGACAGATAGACAGACAGCACAGGCAGGAAATCAATGGACTTAAACTTGAGTCAGCCATCAGTTAGACAGAGAGAGAGAGAGAGAGAAAGAGAGACCAAGACAGGGAGAGATGAGGACTGAGAGTCAGACAGAAACAGAGAGAAACACGCAGAGAATAAAACACAAGGAGAAACAGAGAGAAACACACAGAGAATACAACACAGGGAGAAACAGAGAGAAACACACAGAGCGAAACAGAGAATAAAACACAGGGAGAAACAGAGAGAGAGAATATGACAGAGACACACAGAATCAGACAAAGAGAATCAGACAGAGAGAATATGACAGACACACAGAATCAGACAGAGAGAAACAGACAGAGAGAAACACACAGGGAGAAACAGAGAGAGAGAGAATATGACAGAGACACACAGAACCAGACAAAGAGAATCAGACAGAGAGAACATGACAGACACACATAATCAGACATAGAGAATCAGACAGAGAGAAACAGACAGAGAGAATATGACAGACACACAGAATCAGACAGAGAATCAGACAGAGAGAATCAGACAGAGAGAATATGACAGACACACAGAATCAGACAGAGAGAAACAGACAGAGAGAATCAGACAGAGAGAAACAGACAGAGAGAAACAGAGAGAGAGAATCAGACAGAGAGAAACAGACAGAGAGAATCAGACAGAGAGAATCAGACAGAGAGAAACAGACAGAGAGAATCAGACAGAGAGAAACAGACAGAGATAATCAGAGAGAATCAGAAAGAGAGAATCAGACAGAGAGAAACAGACAGAGAGAATCAGACAGAGAGAATCAGACAGAGAGAATCAGACAGAGAGAAACAGACAGAGAGAAACAGACAGAGAGAAACAGACAGAGAGAATCAGAGCTGAATAATGGACATTTCCAAAGAGGAAACGCTGGTAATAATGAGTTGTAGTCATTCAGCTGGTAGGGTCCATAAGAGTCTTTCTCTTCACATACTCTTAACAGCCTCTATAATGCAACGCCTATCCACAATTCAAGAGACCATTTATTATCTTATTGAAATCCTTTTATCATTAGTCACTTCAGTCTCTGCTATCACAGTGAGAGATTGGACTCCATGAATAATAGGGCGAAGAGGAGAGGAAGAATAAGTCAACACACTCACTATAGTTCCTTTAGAAGTGGCCATCTCAACATTCGTAACAGCTAGGCAACCTAGCAGTTAAGAGCGTTGGGCCAGTAACCAAAAGGTCGCTGTTTTCGAATCCCTGAGCCGACTAGGTGAAAAAAATTCTGTTGAAGTGCCCTTGAGCAAGGCAGTTCACCCTAATTGCTCCAGGGTCGCCTTTAATAATGGCTGGCCCCTGGCCGTGACTCCACACTCCAAGGGTGTCTCAGGAGGAGTGGTATATGCAAAAATGATAATAATAATAATAATAACTAATACCAAATGCTTTTACAACAGCGCAAAGATGGATGATGCAATATTTGAACGGGACTATGGCACATACTATATTTGATGTACACTATCGTTCAAAAGTTTGGGGTCACTTAGAAATGTCCTTGTTTTTGAAAGAAAAACATTTTTTTTGTCCATTAAAATAACATCAAATTGATCAGAAATACAGTGCAGACATTGTTAATGTTGTATTTGAGAAACAGACGCCTCACAATCCTCAACTGGCAGCTTCATTAAATAGTACCCACAAAACACCAGTCTCAACAGCAACAATGAAGTCCGACTCCGGGATGCTGGTCTTCTAGGCAGAGTTGCAAAGAAAAAGCCATATCTCAGAATGGCCAATAAAAATAAAAGATTAAGATGGGAAAAAGAACACAGACACTGTACAGAGGAACTCTGCCTAGAAGGCCAGCATACGGAGTTGCCTCTTCAGTGTTGACATTCAGACTGGTGTTTTGAGGGTACTATTTGATGAAGCTGCCAGTTGAGGACTTGTGAGGCGTCTGTTTCTCAAACTAGACACTCTAATGTACTTGTCCTCTTGCTCAGTTTTTCACTGGGGCCTCCCACTCCTCTTTCTATTCTGGTTAGAGACAGTTTGTTCTGTCCTGTGAAGGGAGTAGTGCACAGCGTTGTACAGGATCTTCAGTTTCTTGGAAATTTCTCACTTTGGAATAGCCTTCATTTCTCAGAACAAGAATAGACTGACGAGTTTCAGAAGAAAGTTCTTTGTTTCTGGCCATTTTGAGTCTGTAATCGAATCCAGAAACGATGATGCTCCAGATACTCAACTAGTCTAAAAGTGTTTTCTAATGATCAATTAGCCTTTTAAAATGATAAACTTGGATTAGCTAACACAAAGTGCCATTGGAACACAGGGGTGATGGTTGCTGATAATGGGCCTCTGTACGCCTACGTAGATATTCCATAGAAAATATGCCATTTCCAGCTACAATAGTCATTTACAACATGAACAATGTCTACACTGTATTTCTGATCAATTTGATGTTAATTTAAAGGACAAAAAAAATAATTTTCTTTCAAAAACAAGGGCATTTCTAAATGACACCAAACTTTAGAACGGTCGTGTACATGTTGTTCTCCAGGTACAGTACAGCAGTAACAGCATCCGAACACAGAGTACAGTACAATACTGACCTGGACATAAACATTGGTGTCATTGAAGGCCCTCTGTAGAGCATGGGTGAGTCCTTTAGACAGATTCTGCCTCACAATGATATCAAGCCTGTTCCTCCTCAACTGCATAGACAACACTGTGGAGGAAAACACATACATGAGGTGTGTCAGTCTTCTGGATGTGAAGGATGGGACATCCTTTGGAAGGAACCAGAGGACTTTTATTATGGTTGTAAAGATACTGTAACAACTCAAAGAAACAACACAGTGTATGTTAGTAAAAGGTTGTTCAAACTGAGAGCCCATACCTGTTTTGACCCATGTCTTCTCAGTGATGTTACATGGTTGACGTTCCTCTTCAGCACTGATGGGAGGAGATTCCGTTGTGGTTGGTCCCGGGGTGGTTTCTGTGGTGGTGGTGGGGACAGTCAAAGTGGTGGTCGGTGCAGTGGTAGTTGTACTTGTAGTGGGAGCGTTCGTGGTAGTGGGAGCACTTGTGGTTGTCGTCGCCGTGGTGGGTGGGTCAGTTGTGGTTGTCATCAATGTAGTTTCTTGGAAGGTGGTCACTTCCTGTGGGGTCGTAGTGGTCCGGGGTATGGTCGTAACCGCCTCTGTGGTCAAAGCTGTCGTGGTATGGGGTGTCACAGTTGTGGTGGTCACGGTCAGGGGCGTGACGGTTGTGGTGGTCACAGTCGTGAGCTGTAGACTGTCATTGGTCACAGTGTCTGGTGTTGGGTTGGTGTGTGCCGCTGTGGTGGATGGTATAGTGGTGTTGTTGTCAGCCCTTGCAGGTTTAGTGGTGTTCCATGTGTGAGTAGAGAAAGGACTAGTCACATTGTCTGGGAGGGTGGAGTCGCCCTCCCCCAGGGTGGCCAGAGAGGACACTGGGACTGTTGGTAAATCTGGGTTTGCAGGCAAACTGCTGACCGCCTCCTCTGCAATGAGACAACAAACAGCGTTTGAATGATGTCACATCAGGTAATTCATATCAGGTGAATAATGTCCCCATTTTGATGATGTCTCATACTCTGAGGATGATGTCAGACCGGGAGAGGCAGCAGGCACCGGGGAGGTAGACGATGGAGGGGGTGGGGCAGGATGATGTGGAACTGAGCTGGACCAAAATAAAATTAAATGGTGGATTTTGAGGGAATGAATGTGCAGAGCATGATGATGGATAAGGAAACAAAATCTCTAGTCTGTAGACTTTAACCACAGTCAGGAGGCTGTACGTATGATATTTTTATTCTTCTATTAGATGGTGTGGATGACTGTTTGAACATGGGTCCTACCTGAGCTGGTGTTTGAGGTGCTGTTGGCTACAGGGGCTAACGACAAAGGATCTGTTGTTCCTGCTGTTTGATTGTCATTGTTGATTGCTGAGGAGGCATTAGCTAGTACTGATGGTTGCACTGGGGTCTGTGGCTCTTGGTCTGAGCTAGCTAGCAGGGTCAGTACAGAGGAGAACCCTGGCTGCTCTCTGGTGCTCTCTGCTGTCGCCCCTGATGGGTCTGTGGGCACGGCTAGAGCGCCCAGGAGCCAATCCTTCATTGGCGTTGCCCTGGCAGAGAGGTTAGAGGGCACAGCTGGGTCCTGAGGCAAAGCTGCATGTCCTGATGACCCGTTGTAGTGCCCTTCATCTGAAAAACAAAGAGAGAGATGGGACTTAACGAGGGAGGAACGCATTTATTCTCTATTTGACTCATCAATCCCAGAGGCCTGATGATGACGTCTTGACTGTCTCTCATGTTTCTCATCAACATCGGCTCAATCTATAACTACATCTTGAAAATATGAAATATTGTTATTCAAAACGAAGCCTGGCCGTGCCCTCCTGTCAACAACATGAGGGAGGGAGAAACAGACTTCACACCAAGGAGCAGAACATGTGAGGACACAAACACTTCTTAGTCATCCAGGAGTATCATTATGAAACTGTGACAGTGGGAACATTAAGTTCCCACTGTCGCAGGGTAGCCTAGTGGTTAGAGCGGCAGGGTAGCCTAGTGGTTAGAGCGGCAGGGTAGCCTAGTGGTTAGAGCGGCAGGGTAGCCTAGTGGTTAGAGCGGCAGGGTAGCCTAGTGGTTAGAGCGGCAGGGTAGCCTAGTGGTTAGAGCTGCAGGTAGCCTAGTGGTTAGAGCGTTGGACTAGTAACCGAAAGGTTGCAAGTTCAAATACCTGAGCTGACAAGGTACAAATCTGTCATTCTGCCCCTGAACAAGGCAGTTAACCCACTGTTCCTAGGCCGTCATTGAAAATAATAATTTTTTCCTAACTGACTTGCCTAGTTAAATAAAGGTAAAAAAAAAAAAATTAAAGTAGGTCACTTATGTTTTGTTCAGGATAAGCATAGGGAATAGATTTAGATGTTAAGTACATATCTGGGACACACGTAAGCAGCTGCTGTGATTTAAAAACATATCTCAACCTACGAGTGAAAGCTATAGCTTGGGATTCTGTGCTGATACAGTGGTGGTGTTTTCAAAGGCACCTTTCCTCAGTACAAGTGAACGATGAGGATTGGGCAGCTAGCAGGGTTTATTGTCTTCTGGAAGGCAGCCGGTGAAATACTGGCAAATCTCCAGAGCGCATTTGTACAGTACTTCCATTCTGAACTTCCCCCACATTCTCAACTTATTCATCGGAGGATTGTTTCATTTAAAAGGAAGGATTTCCAAATCAGGCGGGCTTTGTACAACCAGGCCTGTGCCTAAATTTCCCAGGATGCAATCCCTCTGTCTCCCATTAACTCTACTCACTGAACTGTTAATCTCAAACAATGGATCTACCAAGAACTAGCAGCAATTAATCCTATAAAAAGCTCTGATAAATCAATAATCAAAAGAACTCCATGAATATATATGACAATGAGCTTGCACATTCTTTATTGCCAACCCTACCAGTAGATATTCATTCTAAAATACCCTATAAGATCAGAAGTGTGAGTGTGACAGCATTTGGTGTCTTCAAGACAGGACAAACTGAAGACCTCTTCCATATCTATCCTAACCCCCACAGAAAGCCACCTGCTCTGACAGGGTGCAACATATGGGGCCCTCCATCAGAAGCACTGAGAGTTCACTGAGAGGTATGAGCCATGGCAGTGGACAGCAATTGGGTTCATTTGACAACACGACTGCTCCAGCCATCCTGGGGTTCATGAAAAAGCTCTGCCCATTCAGAACACTGATCCGTTCGGGCAGGAAACGTGGTGCATCACCATCCTAGGCGCAGGTGGTGAGGAGGGGGCGCTGGGGAAATGTCCAAGTGAAATGAAACCCATTGAGACAATGTGGTGTGCTTTCCATGGAGTGACATCTTTCCAACAGGATGGACAGATACACACTTCCTGAAACTATTCATAGTGTCCATCTGTCTTGCTGGGTTAAATAGTGCATCTACAGTACAGAGTAAATAACACTTTTACAGTGTTTTTCAGGAAGACTACAGGGCCCAAAGGCAACAATTAAATAGTCACCTTAAATGCTGATTAGAGCAATTTATTCCACAAGCAAAACATAGGAAAACATAAGAAACGTGAATATGAAAAATGACAAAATATGTACCATATTGTATTGCATTTAGCGAAGCAACACCAATTTAAGACACATTTATTTTTCAACTAGTCTAAGGAGTATGTTTGGAAATGTTTTATCACAGTAATGTCCTCTTACTTGAAGGCAGATAAGGAAATGTCATCATAAAGTATGGACAGAGGGCATACAGCAGTGGGAGTATGGCTGGCAGATTTGAGCTCTGAGTTATATGAAAGTTCAGCTAATATTTCACTGTTTTGTTTGTCAAACACAACAGAATAACAGAAATGGCTTCCATTTACCCTGACCGGTACTGACCAGACACCTGCTAAGTGAGGTCACACTGCATCTCAGCATGCATCTGTAGACCCAGCATAGAAACAACACTGCTTTCTAAGAGGTGCCATTCCATCTATAGAGGTGCCATTCCATCCATTCCATCTTATATTTACAGTAATTAAATAGTACTGTAATTAGTAGTCATGAAATATTACTAATCAGTAGAATATAAAATGTAAAAGCATTAAACCACATAGGCGACAGTGATTGAAAGACAGTGGCACTGTCTCCCAGGTAAGACATTACCAGAAATGAAGAGCTGAAAACAGACTTATAGGAGCATGGTATTACGTTATCGCAGTAAACCCTTTCCATTTACTGCGCGCTAACTCATATAAATGCAAAACTAAAAGTCAAACCAGAGCCTGAGCTTTGCACAGCTTACGATTAAGGAGGGTATTAAACATTTTTAGAGGGTTGAATGAAGCCAATGACGTGACAGTGCTGCATACAGGCTGGTAAAGACAGCTGTAAAATAGATTCAGAGCAAACAATGTGCCATATTCTGTTTCCTGTGTTGTTGGAGCCCAGGCTCTGTGTGTGACCTATATTGCAGTGGTCACACTCCTGGGTCCTGGGAGAATATGATGGACATACTCTGGCACTTCAGTTGTCACACACTTAAAGCCACAGTCTGCAATATTTCCTAAAGGTCATTTAATGATACATACATTGGTAGTACCCAAAATATTTTTGAAGATTTTTTATAAAAGCATTAGTACAACTGAATTATCATAACACAAAGAATAATAATAATAAGCCTAGTTAAACCACAAACTAACAAGGCGTGGTGTTAATGCAAACCATTGGAGGAGTAAACAAGGTAACTAGCACATTGCAAGTGAAGGATGCTTTCACAATGTGATAAATACAACTTGGTTGTGATGTCACTGATGCAGAAGGTTAGCAGCTCATCTGTGCAGGCATTACTGGGTCCCATGTGACTAGATAAGACAGTCATGTGACCAATTCTCTGGCTCGGGGTAGGTCAGGCAGTCTAGCAAAAACAAAGCGAGAGTGTGACATTCTGAGTCACAACAATTTTAAAATTGGCCACATAAGGACATGCGCAGAGAGTGGAAAATTATGCAGTTGACAATCTGGGCATATTGTGGTGAGGCAGGCAGGCAATGACCAAGAATCATCTCTGTAAGGGGCACTGAGGAGGCTCTTTGGTCTTTCTGCTGCATGCCTTTGATTTGAAGAAGAAAGACAGTCATGTGATGTTGCTGGGGGAGCTCTAGTCTAGCACTGGAGCTCATGAAAAGCAACACAGAAAGGGGACACAGCAAATACCATTACATCACCCTGAATCCACTTTGGCAAACAAACAAACACTGATCCTGCCATGCTCACTTTCCACAACAAACCTGATGGCTTGTGTGACAGTGATAATGAATAACAACAATGGATGGAGCATGGATTTCAACAGGCCTTGTTTATTTTGTATTCTGTCAGGCTCAGTTTGGCTATGTAGCCTTCTCTTCTGGTAAGCGTCACAGCTACCAGGGACTGAAATATTGAGAGTTTTCTAAGCTCCTGCAAGGGAGAGCATGTGAGATTTTCACCTCAGTGCATCCTAAGAAACACCTTTTGATGCACTTGCATTTGCCATGAAGCAGCAGCTTAAAGTCCCAGGGGTGCAGCAGGTAATCACAACCATATTAAAAGTAGATGAGCGTCTTGCTTTTCCAGCACCACCCTCCAAAAGAGCAGTGAGAAAATGTATTTGTCATATCTGAGGAGTCGAAACTGACCTCAGGGGACCAGAAGTAAGACCTAAGCACTGGGAAAGTTTGTTTCACTCTGCATTAGTTGTTGTTGAATTGTTCTCTGTAGCCTACTGATCCAGAGACAGACAATATCATGTCCCATGTCAGCAAGTCAAACATACAAGACCAACACTAAAAGCTCAATGAATTAGTAGCAGCGTATGGCCTTTTGGCAAAACAAGATACTGACATGATTGACCTTAATTACAATTAGTGTTGGGCATATGCCTTAAAGATCATTCAAAAATATATACTTTGTCAACATTTTCATAAAGAAATGTACATAATTCAACAGAAAATGCAAGTGTACATTTGGCTTGCATACAGTAGCCCTAAAACCAAAATTGTAATTATCAGAATATTTTTTCAATCCATTTCTAATAGCTTCTTTCAAATGCAGATGGCGTGTGAGGAATTCACAGTTGTCACTACAATCAACTGTCAGAACTGGCACTAATGTTAGAAATAATTTAGGACACAGTCAGTCACCTGACCTTGTGTAGCTTACGTGTTAAACGCATGCACACACACACACACACACACACACACACTCACATACAGCACACTGGCGGGCATGTATACAAATTGTATTTTTTTTGTATTCTACCCCCCTCCAATTCCGATCTTGTCTCATCACTGCAACTCCCCAACAAGCTCGGGAGGCGAAGGTCGCGTCATGCGTCCTCTGAAACATAGTGACGCCTCTAGCACTGCGAAACAATGCCTTAGACCTCTGCGCCACTCGGGAGGCCCTACATATTTTATTTTTTATGATGAATTCATATCGACTCAAGCGGCCAAACAGTAAATCACGAAGCCCCTAGCTATAGTCTATCCCAGGGAAGCGTGAGCACTTCGATTGATAGACTTTGAACATAAAAGTATGCATTGATTTTTTTATTTAATAAATGCCAAAACTGCTGCACAAACCAATGTGACTCCACAGGTCCAATAACGAACTACTGGCCATGCTTTTTGCCCTTTCTCGTCCCCTGCTGTGGCTCAAAGCTGTTTCATAAGCTACTGTAGTGGGAGATTTGCAGGTGCATATGGCGTGAGCACAGAAGCCATTTCATTATCGTCTCGGGAATCAGAAGCATTCATCTGATAGAGGTCACCCATGATCCTGTGACTCTCATAGGAAACACATTTGTTAAATGGCTCACATGGTCAGTGTCACTGATTCCATGGAATATAGTATTCATTAGATGAGCTAAAAGGCCAGAACTCACTCGGCTCTCCTTTCCCATTACATAATAGACAGTCATACAGTGAGCAGCATCTTTGCAGCTCTCCGCATGTTGAGGATACAAGTGGCTTCTAAACGGACACTAAAGCTGCAAACTAAAATGTAAATGGGGTTGTTCCAGACAGGTTTAGTTTGCGTTAGCATCAAGGTATCCAGCACTATTGCAAAGCCCTCTAATTAAGTAGTGCCAAATAAATAACTACACACAGCTACTGTAAGGTAGTGCTGAAATGAATGAAAGCAGTTATTTCTCCCTCATAGCCTGGTTCCTCTCTAGGTTTCCTCCTAGGTTCTGGCTTATCTAGGGAGTTTTTCCTAGCCACTGCGCTTCTACACCTGCATTGCTTGCTGTTTGGGGTTTTAGGCCGGGTTTCTGTACAGCCCTTTGTGACATCAGCTGATGTAAGAAGGGCTTTATAAATACATTTGATTGATTGATTGATTATTTTTGTCTGTTTCTGTTTCAGTATCTTTCAGTTTGATATTCTGGTCTGCTCAGGTCTACAATGAGGCCAGACAGCCAGCCCTTCTCTTTGGGTTTTTCTTCAGTCAGTACTGAGGCCTCCCAGGACAACACAAATTGAACAACTGCTGCTACACAGCAGGCAGCAACTATCAAGGCCGTCACACAGCAGTCACTGTGAGCGATGACGAAAGGGCGTTCTAATACATTGCGAGTTCAGAACTGCTCAAGGAGACGGAGACATAAATCCATGTGGATATTCGTAATTTAATCTTAAGAAGATTGATTACATTTTCATGAAAGACTTACTGTAAAATCCCTGTTACCTAATGTGTTGGTTTGGGGTCAACGTTATTCCCTGATGACAGAAATTAAATTTAAAAAACATAGCGTTTTGATGGACAATCTCCGGGGACATTAAGCTTGTCATACAGTTTTGAGAAACTTTTATGTGTCCCTATGATAGAATTACAGTGTTAAAAAGGGAACATAAACACACAGTTACTGGACTATGCAGCATAGTAGTAGGCATCTACAGGGTTTCCCAAACTCTGTCCTGGGGCCTCACATGGGTGCACGTTTTGGCTTTTCAAGCTTGATTATTTGAATCAGCTGTGTAGTGCTAGGGCAAAAACCAAGACCCCAGGACCAAGTTTGGAAAACACACACACACATAGTATAATATACTAACATGCATTACATATGCATACAGTATAATGTACTGTGCATATAAAATGAAGTATTCTGCATCAAGGTGTTAGCACGTAATTTTCAAAAAAATAAACAAACTGTGTTTCAAACACTGTCTTGTTCAGATCAATAGATAACCTCCCCCAAAGATCAGGAATAAATAAGTACTAAATAAAGTACTATACCTAAATCGGGATTAGAAATCAAATTAGCCAACAAGCTCATCATACCCACATGCTTTATAGAGGCTTTCCATGCATAATGTATTTAATGTAAAAGGGAAATATCTATTTAAGATCTAGCAATGCATAATTAACTTCCACAGCACAGGCAATCGCCCTAATGAAGCACAGAAGAGTGTATGGGGAAAGGTGCTGTACAGGCCATGTTTTGGCCACTCTCTTAAAAGAGTTCCCAAGCAACCCAACTGTTAATATTTGATTGCAGCATAATCCTAATTGTTGGCATCTTATTATGGGATTGTTTAAGGGGCTAATAAGCAGGACATTACAAAGGGGTCCACATTTTCCCACCATCCTTTGAGCAGCAAATTCTTTATAAAGGATACCAAGGAGAAATCCAACTGGAGCAGCATGCATAAAATACAGAAAAACTGAAAGCCATTATCAGCAGAATGGGAATCCTGGTTAGCATAATTGATCAGTAATTGAAGACAGATTCATTCTTATTGGGCATTCATTGCCTTGTGACCAGCAGCAGCCGTGGTCATAATTAGTGATAAATAAATACACTGGCTTTTCATCTGAATACAACCTACTTAACCAGTAGCATACTCTATGAGCACACCAGAATGCAGCAGCCTGTTCCAAGACCAGTTTGCTGGTGTTGCTAATTAAAGGGTATAGGCCTAGGCATGCATTTTACTCTACCTCAAACATGTCTGTTTGCTGTTGAGCAGTGTGAAATCCTTTCTGCCATAATTTACAAGGAGAAGCATTTAATTTGCATGTACTATTCAAATCACACAGCATTTCAATCTTACACTATTGTCTTAAAGCAGACCAAATTGTAGTTTGTGCTGGTTATTCATATGCTATAGGGCAGGCTATATATTTCCCTGTCAGAAAACAATTAATGTTAGGCAGATCGGTTCCCATGGCAACACAGCATATTTGGCTCCATGTTGACTTAATGCAACAGCTCTGTGGGCTCATTAAAGACAAAACACCTCATCCTCACATCCACAAGTGGATCTGGCCCATGCCCACAGCCAAATGGCAAGGTATTCAAATATGGTTTCATGAATGGAGGAAAAGAGGGATATAATAGCAATCTGATAGGACTTGAAAATATAAAGGCTAAGGCAGGCCTATGGCTGAATCACAATATGTTTTTCCTACTTGAATGTAGAAAAAAAATACACATTGGAAAGCTAAAATGAGGTGAAAACTGCTACCCATGGTCAAATTATAGGCTTAAGCCTTTTAAACACCAGGTCCAAGGCAGAAAAGAAAAACACATATCTCAATAGTGGCATTTTGCTTCGTATGACAACATAATCCATTATTTAAAAATGATGACACGTTATGTTATTTCAAGAAGGTAAGTGACCTCCACAAATGTTGCCATTACTGTCGATCAAATAAGCAAGAAGCGTAATTATAATTGTCCGCGTTGCAGTCTTGACTGCTGAACACAGGCCACTCCAGGCACAAAGGCCACACCAGCGATTCTCTTCCTTCGAAAAACACAAGAGGCTGGGAGGCCACGTTACAAAATCAACAATTATATTGATTTAGCATGTCTAATTGTCTGAATGTGTTTGCTTAAAGCAAAAATAGGCGCAATCAGATTATTGTGCGTAATATTTTATAATGTCCCCTCCACATATACTACATTGCAAATTGCGAAATTCAGTGGTCTCCTAAGAATCTTGATTGTTGTAATAAATCACAATTTCCTATTTTGACAAAAATAACCAGAAGATCTGCTACTTTCTCCACGGTCATTATCCGCGTATGTGCACCGATGGTCATAATATAGGGAAGAGTTCCACCAGAAAAGTGCAACCAATTTGAGATATTTATATAATACAATCCACATCCACCCGCAGGTCATATACAGCCTAACATCTCGATGAAGACCAATTAGTTAGTCCTACCAAGCAAGATAAATACTACTCGAACAGGTTGTCAACAACCAAATAATAAGTCTTACCATCAGCAGCTAGGACAGACTGCATTAAAAGCAAAACCATTCCAACTGATAAAATATATTTAGTCCACATTCGATCCAGTCCCAATGTCTTTCCGTTTTTCTGGAAACATAAGGTGGCTCCCATTCCCACACCTATCCATTCAATCGAGCCAATCGCGGGAGCATTGTTTATTCCGCTGACAATTAAATCATCGAGGCTGTTACGCACATGTTTTGAAGCCATTTGTTTATCCTTGATACATCTAACAGTCTTAATATTGACAAATACATTTGATAAATCCTTCACTGCGGACGATGTTCTCCGAAAGCCTCTCCCCGAGGTTGACAGAAAGCGGCAGCATTGAACCTTGTGTGTGATGCGTCTGGAGGTAACAGTCCATGCACCACGTCGACCTGCTAGCGCGTAATAAGCTATTATTTACGAACAATCTAAGATCCACTCATAACCATAGAAGTACATTTAATGATTCGGACGGAAAACGGCTCCCGTTCAAAACGCAGAAGTGATCAATTATGCTACCTTGTTGGAATATTTACAAGTCGAACCCGTCATTTCATTAGAAAAAATATCACGTCGCGGCGTGACGCCAGAGTTGACTGCAATCTCCTCACGGTAACAGACGACCTCTTGTGGGTATAGACGGCAAACCTAAACCGACCCAAAATAGTTCCTATTTTAATTTATCGTAATTCGATTACCAATTTGATTTGCATTAATATCTGTAAATGTATATTGAGCGTCAAAGGACAGCTTCACCAGCTGGGGGCAGGGTTAGCCAATGGCATCGCATACATTAGTGATGAGACATTGAGATCAGGGTTGAGAACAGCATTACATAAAACTACATGTCATTTTTAAAAAACATTCTGGTTTCGAAATGGCAGCCTACATTAACGTCTGCTACCATTCGGAACACTCCAGGCATCAGCTGAGGAACGTTGTTAAGTAAATCAAATGTGATGTGTGTAGCCTACCCTATGCACATTTTCAGTAAGTTAAAATATCGGTACTGCACTTCCACTTTGTATGCACTGGGTGGTGCTAATGGCTTGGACCCCAGTATCATCAACAACTTAATGTATTGTACTACTCATAAAATACAAGTCACAAACAAGAAGGGTGAAGCAATATTTTTTTTTTATTCAAAGTGAATTTTTACAATAGTACACCATCAATTCTTAAATTTGACACTCCAACAGTCACTAGGAAAACCCGCTTTTTGTGACAAAGTAAATAAGGCTTGGTCACATTGAAATCACTGAGAACTAGAGAGAAATACGACCGCAAACTGTAAGAGACATTACATCCAAAATAATACATTTTCCCAGTTCTCATATTATATTGCACAGTGCAGTTGCTACATGGCAAACTAGTGTAGCATAAAATCAAAAGCATATTAAAATAAAGCCACAAACTACACAATAAAACAGTTAACACTTCCAATTTAGCAATAAAGTCTATATGCTGTGTTTACTACGTGTATTACCCTATCACTTGAAGTGTAATACAACTTATACTAACAGGTGAAATAACTGCAAACAAGATCCAAAGCAATCAAACCAAGTGGAAAGGATTGAAGATTAATGCAGTGGCATATTGGACAATACAAATACCCTGAATTAATTATAATAGCATGACATAACATAATACATTAGTTGCAGTATAGACTTAAAAAGTGACAACTTTGGACCTAATCTGTGTGTATGTGGGTTGTTAAAGCAAATACCAACAAGTGATCAATCAAAACAGATGCTGCTATATGGATGTTTATCATATACAGAATAGAAATATCTGTAGCCATCAAAAACATTGTCATGTCAGCAAAGCCCCCAAAAATTCAACTCCACAAATACATTCACAGTGTATGTAAAGCTTTGCATTTGTCATGTTCAATAAAAAAGAGACAAAACTGTGTTGAGTGTTATATGTATAAAATATTCCCTGACTAAGAATAATTGTCTTTTTATGTTCTGTAGAAAAGCTATATAGATTCAGACCATATGGTTAGGGTTGAGCATTGGGATTGAGTGATCTGAAGGTAACAGCCAGCACCCAGAAGAGCTCCTCAGAAAGGAGAATGCATTGTGTTTGTCAGCTCTACTAAATTGTACACTTGAGTCCAAAAGCAGAGTGCTTTCTCACTTCGTAGCAAATGTGAGAAACATGAGGATTTGAACAGGCTGCAGAAGTCCTGATAAAACATGAGGATGCATAATCCTAACATCCTACCACTCTGGTGGGAAATACTCCGCTCTGTTGAGGAGCGTCCACATTTCACTCTACTGCCACACTTGACTCTGCAGGAGAGGGACTGGCTAGGGGCCATGGAGTTATCAACCAACAGTTCTCTTGACCAAAATTTGAAAAGGCACTAGTTGTAGACACTGTCAGAGTGAGAAAAATGCTATTTGTGTGTCTGGAGTTGGGGGGCTAGTGAGTAAACATATTCAATCTTTCACAGTCCACAATGTATTGAAAGACTACAAAAGGGCTAGCAAGATTAGAAAATATAATCTGTCATCATTTGACAGTTGCCCTTGTTTGGATTAATGAGTTATGACAGAAAAATGTTTAATAATTCACACCCATCTGCCTCAAATCGATCCATTATGAATAGATAAGAATAATCTGTAGAAAATCTTTCACAATTCACTTTAGATACAAAAAAAATAATTAGTCTTAATTAAAATAGATGGCTAGAAAAATCAATATTAGTCAAGCACTTCATTGACCACGGCAATTTCATGAAAACTGTGTGGGATTTTGCCACAACCCAAACCCGATGAGCTTATTGAAAGTTTAACAAGTGCTTACTGATGCGTTTCATAACAAATATTACACCCGTGAAGGCATCTCTACAACCCAATGTAAAGGTGGGGACCAAATAGAGGTGTTGCAGTAAATATATCTGCATGGTAATATAGAACTGTCATTCAATAATGTGAATCATCTTTAGGCTTTTCAGGATGTTAACAGATCAGTAACTAAAATCGATAAGCAAAATTGTCAACACAACTACTGTATGCAATGAACCCAACCTATGATTACAAATATAAAATACTGATGCTATATGCACACAAAAACAAAAAAAACACTTAATTCCATTACTTGTAATACAGTAGTTCCAATCACACTTCAAACATCAAAGCAAATATACAGAGGCACTAACAAGTCCTTATGCCAGTCACTATACTCAAATAAAACCCACTTCTAATATATGGTAATTAGAACTATACAAAAGTAAGAATGCATAGTAAGAACTAAGATAATCCCCTAAATTCACAGCTATTTTGAAGTGGTAATCAGTACATAGCAGCTCATCTATGATGCATTCAAGATATATGATATAACTTGCCCAAAATGCTTAAAACAAACCTTTTTAAAATATATTTTTTCTCAATATATTCCATCTTCATGACTACATATACTTGAAGACAACGGGAAAAGAAAGAGTAGCTACCTTGCTTGGGGTGAATTACAGTCTTTGGTGCTGAAAAAGCATTTTCATTTGTAAGTAAGAAAAAACAAAAACCTAATTCACACACTAGCAATTAAAAACAATTCACACAAAATGATATTTCCTCCCTGACAGAATGTATAAAATAAGCAGTTGACACATTAACAAACCTCAACAAATGGAACAATAAAATAAAGTATAAGTCTAATGCGGAAATTGCACTTAACCAATACACCTTGTCAAGCACTACATAGTCCAGCAATGATACACTAAGTTAATAGACGGTATATCAAAACACTACAGTTTTCTGAAGATATATGAGATCATACAAAGAATCAACCAACTATTTGCATGTTTGTTTATAGTCAATGCCATGCCCCACATCGGTATTACGCTAAGAAAAAGGCTGTAAATACAATAACGCAGAAAACCAGCGGCTATATGTAGATTGTATTGCAGTTCCAATAAACAGTGTCAATACTGTTAGTAATTAAGTACTTAGTGACTAGAAATTGATGATCAAATGTTAAATAATTCACCTTTTGTTTGTACATTAGTTCATTCAGGAAAAGTCCAAAACCAAATAAACATTTGCCTAAATCATAAAATAAGCTTAAAGCTGCTTCTTTTTGGGCTACCGGACAAAATTCACATATATAGAAATGTGTGTTCTAGATCTGTCCTTCTCATTGAAAGCAAGTCTAAGAATCAGTAGCTATGTGCGCTATTTCTATGCTTCCCATTCTTAAGTTTAGTTTTTGTACACCAGCTTCAAACAGCTGAAAATACTATATTTTTGGTTATGGAAAATATATTTCACAGCGGTTTAGATGGTACAATGATTCTCTACTCTATACATGCTTGTTTTGTCACAAACTGAAATTTGCCGAACCATTAGAATTTTTGCAAACAGGAAATGGCAGAGTGATTTCTGCATAGTGAATCTTTACCCCCAAAATACAATGAGCCCAAATAAGAATTACTTATTTGATTATCTAATAGGCAAAAGCATATGAGTGAAAATAATCAGATATTCAAGTGCTGCAGTCCAGTACATGATACATCTATAAATGCCAGAAGTAACATTAACAACCTCAGATATTGAAGGCACTAGTAGGTGTGGGAACAGGTTACGATGTAGTAAGTCTCACAGTACACAAGAGTGACATCTAACTGTCAACAACTTTACTAAGTTATTTTTCCCATGCGAATGGCATGCAGCGCATGGAACAACCTTTTCAGACCACTGACGGTACACACTGAAAACACCTAGGTCATTAGGGAACACCTTTACGCCACAAAGAACCAACGGAGACATTTGTCCTAGCACTGGAGACTGGGATGGCTTAACGAGTGATGTGACTAGCACACATGCTAGGTAGAAGGCAATATAGAAAAGGGGGGAGAAACAGGGCTGAGATTATTAGGGAGAACAATGTGTACCGTGAGACTGTACTGTGAGACTTACGCTCCAAATGACACTGTAGCACAAGTGCAAAAACCCATTAAAAGTGAGAATTTCTTAATCGTTGATTCATTCTTTTTTCAATATTTTTTTCCCCCAGGTTTAAATCCTATCATCATCAACCAACATGATTTGTTGAAGCCTGGAGGGGGGGGGGGGGGGGGGGGGGGGGGGGGGGGGGGGGGGGGGGGGGGGGGGTCTTTCTCTGTCATAACTTGAGAGATGACGGATGAAGGCCTTGGTTAACGTTGTCACTTCTGGCTGCCCTTGCTGGCCTATGGCCCTGGGCGGCTGGTGCTCAGAGGTAAGGGTACTGGTTGAGTTTGGTGGGGCTGAGGGGGAAGCCTGTATAGGCTGGCGAGGCGATGTAGGAGTGTGGGGGAAAGAGGGGCCCAAACTGGCCCTGGTGGTGGATGGTGGGTGAGGGCAGCAGGCGGTGGTTGATGCCCATGGTCACCTGGTGGACAATGCTGCCAGGGTGGGAGATGCCGAAGGCGGGTTGTAGGACGGGCCGCTGGGCGCAGGGCGAGGCCAGGAGGTGGGCGACGGGCGCAGTGGGAGGATAGGAAAGCAGGGTGGTCTGGGGGTGAGGCCCCGAGTTGTGGGTGGGGGTGAAAGCGTGGCCGTGTACCGTGGGAGGGATGTAAGCGTGCGGCCGCCGATGCAGCCCATAATTTCCGTTCCATTCCTTGTGGCAGGAGCTGTATTGCTGGACCTGAGGCTGGCCAAGGAGAGGGAAAAACCTTTACACACCACTACAAACTAAGTCGCTCTAGATAAGAGCATTTGCTAAAATACTCAAATGTAAACAAAGTCAAATTACATGTAGAATTAGATTTGAATGACTTAACCAAAACCTGGAAGAGGGAGGGGGACTGACCTGGCCGAAGCCCAGGGGCTGCTGCTGGAATGTGGTCATCTTCTGTTGCTGCCGGGGCTTGTGGTGGTTCAGTCGTCCAGGGGCACAGCGCCTTTTGGACTGGCATGAGGATTCGAAGACTGCAAGAGAAACAATTAAGGTCTCTCAGATTGAGAAAAGATGTGTCTTTCAAAATGACAGGGTAACAAGACCAATAAGGACCCACAGGAAACAAGAGCATGCCTTGCTAAAACAAACAGACAGACAGAGAGCGAGAGCTAGAGACGCACTTTGGCTGATAGAAAGGCTCTTTGTACTAAGCTAACATATGGAATTGATTTCAGATAGTCATACCAAGGATCATTTAGCAACTAGATTTGGAATTTTAGGGCCCCTTTAGGTATATCAAAAAATATATATAAAACAATTATTTGATGAAACACTGAATTTGGCCTTAATGCTATTATGTACATGTTGGTGAGATTCTCACCTTTCCATAGAGGGGTCATACCGTAGGCAAAACCTTTCGGACACTACATAGGTTTTTGTAAGAAGAAAGATTTTTGGGATGTCTCATGGTCTGACAAACACCACTGTAGCTCTGTCACCTTTCACTGCAGATGTGGAAGGCCGATATGGTGGATTGAGACGTAGCCCATTCAAAAATACCTGGTCAAGTTTAAGAGCGTTGGGTCAGTAACCAGAAGGTCGCTGGTTTGAATCCTGAGCTGGCAAGGTGGAAAAATATGCAGTTCTGCCCTTGAGCAAGGCAGTGAACCCCCAACAACTGTTCCCCGGGCACCGATGTTGTGGAAAGTCGATTAAAGCAGCACCCCCGCACCGCTCTGGTTCAGAGGGGTTGGGTTAAATGTCGAAGACGTTTTACAACCGACTAGGCGTCCCTTCATTTCAGGATTAATATGCCACTTACAAATGTTGGCACTAATATATGTCCCATTTCAGATCCAATCCCATTTAGTGGACAGTCCTTTGCTCTGTGTATAGCTAGGTTACCTTCAGTATAAATCACAAGTTACAGTACACATCCCATAGCCTGATTTGCAGTGCATATAAAAGCCTGTACACCTCAAAAGCAAACCTACATGATGCGCTGTAAATGAACATTCAAGAACATCTGACAGTGCAGATGGACAGTTGAGGTTAATCATGTCTGGATTGTAGCATTGCCACAGTGTTTTATGGTTGCGATAATGCTCACAACATGAATTAGCTGGTCTAACTCAAGAGTCTCCCAAATTACCTTCTTTAGCATCTAAAACACATGAAAACACACCAAGATGAACTGGGGAAGAAATAGATATCCCATGAGAATCGGCGAAAAAGAGGAACAGCAGATCAAATCAGAAGTGTTCACTCAGCAGCAACTAGCTATCAGCACAGCCACTGAGACAGGCTTCCCAGTGCAAGTTACCCATGTTCACCTGTGATAGCCTCTCTGACCAACTAAGGAGTGGTAGCTGCCTGCCACGCCCATGTGACCTGCAAGGCAGACATCAGCACAGGTGACAGACTCTCCCTAATTTCCTCAGACTGACACACATCATTCAGACATCAACAGGCTCACAAAGCACCCTCTTTCCTACAGAGACCACTTCCAACCAGGCCTGTATGTTATACAAAACTGAAACAAAAGATTACAATGTATAGGCCTATTCTTACTGTTAATACTAAACCAATTTTGACATGTAATGTTGTGAATACAAACTGACCCGTTCGGTCTGTGTGCAGGTCCATGTTGTTGTTGTTCAGCACCACCTTCAAAGGTGGCACCACCATGGTTCTCACAGGGGGATTTCTGGGCTCCTTCTGGGGGGCCATGCCACTCGTCCTCATGCTCAGAGATTGATGGCTGTGGTTGCCTAGGTAGCGGCTCTCCAGGTAGGGGCTCTGGCTCCGGCTGGAGTCCGAGGCAGGGGAACCATCTACCGTCTCGCAGCCACTCTCATGACCATCATCCTCAGACATGCTGAAAACAGACAAAAGCTATCACTAACAGAACTAAATGTCCATGTTTGCTACTGATGATCCAGACTGTGGCCGCTCACGCAAGTTTTAAAAAGTTGTTAACGTTTAAACATGCAGTTAGGCAGTACCTGTTGGGCCTCTTACAGGGGGACGGGCTGGACTGCACCGAGGCAGAGGAGCTGGTGCTCAGGGTGCTGTCTGGGCTGCTGAGGGAACACACCCGCTCCATGTTCAGAGAGCTCTTACACGCCTCGCAGTCAGGGCTGCCTTTGAACCTGCAAGAGGAACCCTCCTCTCCGTCCGTGTCACTGCTGATGACGCTGATGGTGGGGCTGGGCAGGTCGTCGATGACCACAGACTCTCGCTGCTGGTGGGACATGTCTATCCTCTCATCCTCCACTGCCTTACAGCAGCTCACCTCCTCCTCATGTCGTCTTTCCTGCTGAACCTCCACCTCAGGCCTCTCCCCACGGGAACCATCTCCTCCTCCTCCTGTGTGACTAACACGGTCGGCCATCTTTGGAGAGCGGCACATTGAGGTTTGGATGTTGCCATTGTTGTGGGAGTAGTGCATGCTGCTAATATGAAGTAAAAGTAGTGAAGTTGTTCGTCAGTACATTTTAACACTATTGTTTATGTAAGAACAACATTATCTGCGATTTGGTAGAACATTCACTTAAAGGGATACCTCAGGATTTTGGCAATGAGGCTCTATCTACGTCCTCAGAGTCAAATAATCTTGTGGATACCATTGTCTCTGCATGTGGTTTGAAGGAAGTTGCTAACTTAGCGTTAGCAGATACCCATAGACTTAGTCATTGCACTAACGCAAGTTACCAATTGCACAATGAATGGAAGTTAGTTAGAAACTACCACCAACTTCCTTCATACTGAACAGGCATAACAATGGTATCCATAAGTTCAGCTGAAGTAAATAAAGGGCATCCTTGCCAAAATCCCGAAGTATCCCTTTAAAGCTGCAATATGTAACTTTATGGGCGACCCAACCAAATTCACATAGAAATGTGAGTTAAGCGCTGTCATGCTCAGTGAAAGTAAGTCTAAGAAGCAGTAGATCTGCTCGAAATGCGCTATTTCTATGCTTCCGTTAAGTTTTGTTTTGCGTCTTTTACTCTTGGTTTTGTACACCAGCTTCAAAACAGCTGAAAACAATCATTTTTGGTTATATATTTTACAGTGTTTTAGATGGTACAATGACCTACACACTATACTTGCTTATTTTGTCACAAAATGAAATTAGGCCAACTAATACATTTTTTGCAACCAGGAAACGACAGAGCGATTTCTGCAAAGTGCACCTTTAACTACCAGGTGACAAATAAACTGAGTAGGTTTTGATTTGAGTAAAATCTATAATTTATCAAACCAGGCACAAAAAACTCAGGTTAATTCAACAGCATTGATTTGCCATAGACCCTGTACGTGACTGGAGCGTGGAGGAGAAACATTGGGCAGACATAGTGCTTCTCACCGGCTCTGACTGGGCCGGTTCCTATTGTTGGCGTGCGGCTGTGGCCACACCACGTGTGCAATGCCAATGTTGATTGGTTGTGGACCAGACATGGCCATTTGGTTGGTTAGAAGAGGCTGCATCATGTTGCTGTAATGGTTGCTGTGTTGCCGAACGTTCCTTTAAAAAAGGCAAAACATGATACAAGTTTTATCTCCACAATGTGAAGGGGCCAGTGAAGTACGTGTTAAAAAGTAACTTCTCTTGTGAACCAACTGACCCCCAGTCACTGAGCCTCTGTGGGCCACCCGCAGTATCAGAAGCCATAGTGGTGGGAGGGGGAGCCACTTGCTGCCAGGCTGGTATTAGGATCTGCTGGTTTCTACTTGACCACGGTTGCTGCAAAGGACAAAGACAGAAATCATTAGTGGACCATAAACCTTTAAGACTAAGTGAGGGAAACACCAAACCCCTGAAATAGCCTAACTTGAATATGACCTCTTTGACCAGTGTGGAGACAAGCATCGGACTCCTGTATTGTATACAAGTGTCACTAATGTGAGCCAGTGTCTCACCTGTGCTATGACTCCGGGTCGCATGTGTAAAGGCTGTATGGGAGGGGCTTGGGTCACCATCGGTATTGTGTTTTCCATCCTAACTGTATATCCTGGCTGGTTTGGATTACCTTAAAAACGTAAGCACACTAGCATAAGATCGGAGAATGGTCACTGTAAACCCAGCAATGACTTTGTATCTTTCATGAAATTACTAGGCGCTAATTTGAAAAGCTCTTCACCTTGTATGGCTGGGGGGCAGAGGATGAGGGCTGGCTGAAAGGAGTCATTACATCCAAACTGACTGGTTCCTGTCTGCAGCATCCCAGGATGCATCACAGAGGGAGCAGATTGCGTCAAAGCCTGTATAGAGGTGGGAGAGATTATTTTCATTATTTTAAAACATTGGTGACCAACTTTTTATTTTGTCATTTATTTTTCAGAGGGGAGTAACAGGTACAAAAACAATCAAATAAATGCATTAAAAATACATCCAACTCAGACATGGATTGTGTATGTGAATGGCAAGACAAAAGATTTAAGTTCCTTTGAACGGGGTATGGTAGTAGGTGCCAGGCACACCAGTTTGTCAAGAGCTGCAACGTGACTGGGTTTTTCACACTTAACAGTTTCCGGTGTGTATAAACAATGCTCCATCACCCAAAGGACATACAGCCAACTTAACAACTGTAGGAAGCATTGGAGTCAACATGGGACAGCCTCCCTGTGGAACACTTTCGACGAATTGAGGCTCTTCCGAGGGCAAAAGGGTGTGGATGCAACTCAATATGAGGAACGTTTTCTTAATGTTTCATACACTCAGTGTATATGGAAGTAGTTTAGTGCCTAAAAATCTGTTACAATACAACGCGTTTCTATGGGCTAATAGCAGTATGGCCAAAGTCAATGTTCCATAAAATATTTTTTTAATACCTAAAGGGGTCCTAAAATTCAAAATCAAATAGTTAATTGATCCTTGGGATGAACATGTTAAAACAATTCCATATGTTATCTTAATTGATTTGAGCGTTCTATTAAAGTTTTTGGCAAAGTTTTTAATCTAAAGAAGTGACTATATCTACTCCCAAATATTTCAAATGGGAAACGATTGGGATTCCATAAGTAGTCCTCCATCGGGCTCTTGAGGCAGTATGAGATGAAGTGATCAGTAGATTTGAGAGAAATGTATATTATTTCCTTCGGTTGAGGAATTGCCCGTGCCAGATTTTCCATGGATAATAAGAATAGCAGAGGCAAAATTGGATCGCCTTGTCTGCTGCTTCTAGGTATTCTGAACAGAGCAGATATTGCCTGTTATAACTATGACTGAGGAATTGGCATATAGTATTCTAAATAATATTCATGAAATTGGAGTCACTTCCCATATGTTCCAAGACAGACCAGAGATATGACCACTCTAGTCTATCAAAAGCTGTTTCCTGAATGGAGAGATCATACAGCCCAAGGAGCTGTTGTTTCTCATGAAGCATATAAGATATGTAATAGTCGACAGAGGTGTAGTCGACAGAGCATAAAGGCTTTAACAAACCCACTTTGTTCCGTGTGGATCCATTTGGGTAAGTCTCGGGACGACAACATTTTGAAATGTTGGGGGCATCCTTAAAATGTTGTAATAAAAAGTGAAATTGCTGTGTTCACATCTCTCCCAAATTAACCTTTGAATGGTGTACATTTCTTTATAGAAGCAGGAGAATCTTTGATTAATTTGGGTTCTGATAGTAATTCCCATTTCAGATTCAATAGTTGCTCTATCAGTCAATTGATAACTACTGCATAGCTTTTTGGCCAGTAAAGATTGGGACGATTACCACGGAAGTAGTGGTTGAGTTTTACTCGATGTATGGCAAATTCTGCTCTCGATCTTATCAATAAATTGGAAATAGTAATAGCTACCTGGTCCAAAAAGATTCATTCAACCCAGATGCAAATGCAGTTGCATTCTTTTTTATAAAACCTTTCGTGGCATTTTAGGACATTCTGAAATGTTAAGTTGGCAGTAGTAAGCGTGGTGGTCTTACTCGTATGTCTAATTTACATTTTCTTGATGAAAGAAAATAGGTGTAGATAGTATGACATCGATTAGTGAGAATGACTTATGCATGTTCGAGTAGAAAGTGTACTGTTTTGCTTCAGGATTACCAGGCATCAATGAGGTTGTAATCAGAGTATATGCTAGAGAGCCTTGGTTGCATGTGGATTGGACTTTGGAGTTGGTCTTATTAGATTTGTCACGCATGTCCAAAATGGCATTCATGTCTGTCCCAATACCCAGATGGAATTCAGTTAATTCTAACAATACGCTGTTCAGAGAATCAAAAAACGTAGGATCATACAAATTTGTAATAAAGGCTATTTTTCTTTCCATTATGGATACAATTAAAGAAAGTGATTCTGCCTTCTTGGTCTTTGCCATTACTCAATAATGGTAATTGCGTTACTAATGTATCATTATAATTAAACCTTTAGTTTTACTTGGGGCAGATGAAAAAGCAGCGAGTTTGAAAATGGTTCTCTATTCTCTTTTTGGAGCAGGTGTGTTTCTTGGAGCGTTGCTATAATAAAATGGTTTCTTGCTAGGATATCAAGACAGCTGAAAAGTTTAATAGGTGAGTTTAGGCTTTTCAAATAACAAGAGAATAGCTAGCCTTGCCATCGTTTTTCAGCATTTACTTCAGACAATGAATAGCGAGAGCTAGCAGTGCCATTAAAATTATGTAAATATTATGCAATGGCCTTAATATTTCTGTAGGTGGAAACATTGGTCCAGTAAGAAGTTTATGTACCACAGCCATAAATGTAACATCATAGATTTCCAGTGTTCATTAATGCAGACAATATGTGAAGCTTCTTGTGATTGTGCTTAACCTGTTTGGGGTAGGGGGCAGCATTTTCACTTTTGGATAAATAGCGTGCCTAAACTGAACTGCATCCTATTCTGTCCCAGAACCTAATATATGCATATTATTATTAGTATTGGATAGAAAACACTCTGAAGTTTCTAAATCGTCCTGCCTAGGTTAATAGATTACCTGAGAGCGAACTGATCCCATCTTACTGAAGGCCATCGGCAGTCCAGCTGAGTTGGTTGAGGGTCTGGGGAACAGGGCTTTGTTGCGGTTGAGTGTGTTGTACGTGTTGGGCCGTGATTGACAGGCATCCATGATTTGGAAACATGATTGAACACTGGAGAGAAGAAAGAGAACGTGTGAGATGAAGAATCAAGCAGAGGGTATTCAAGATGAAACATTGTGGCCTACTTCCTACCTCTGATCTGTGACCATCTGTAATCATAGTTTGTAGTGCACCACTTCTTTGTAGTGGATGTAAGAGCTTTTGTTGGTTAGACTTACTGATTGCTGTGGGGGAAGTCGAGGAGGTGCTGCATGGTGACAAAGGGATGGTTGAGGGCATCGGAGGGAGCAATCCTCTTCTCAGCATCAATTAGCAACATGGTCTTCAGCAGGCCCACATACTCCCTCCGGTCGGCCTTCTCCGCCAACGAGTCACTGCCCTTCATGTTCAGCACCAGATTCACCTGAGGCGGCAGGACAAAATCAACATCTAGCTACTCTATTAAAATCCACTGGTGTTCACTACAGTGTCATATGATAGTTTTCATGAATAATTTACTTGTATGCAATTTCGTACTTTGCTTAAATGTGTTACATCGTTTAAAGTTCTGTACTCACATGTGCCATGTCATCTAGACTGCTAAAGATGTACTTCCTGGCCTCTTTGGATTTCATCCCAGTCTCAGTTTCATGTTCCCCTGTCAGCTACAGAAACAGGAAATGGGAGTCTTCAAAATTCAGACATGCATTCTCTAGAATTCTGCCTAGCGTACTCAGAACTGGGTGTGCTTATGGTATATGATGTCAATGTTCAGTAGTCACACAGTGTCAGTGCGCGTTACCTTCAGTCTCCAGGGAGCATAAGGCGAGTCAGACTCTTTGCAGAAGAAGCGGGGAGTCTTGGTCCCCACGTTCAGCAGTTGCTCCCCTGGCAACCCTTGTGTCTGAGATATGTAGCGAATCTGTGGAGGAGACAAAGAGGAAGAAAATATTGTGATTACAACATTAACATAATTATCTTGCGTGTCAGACCTACTCCTATATATTTACAAAAGAATTAGCAACATTAAGTCATTTCCATTAGTCATGACTAGAATACAGTATATACAGTGTACATATAAAGTGGGTGAAACAGTATAATAATGTTTACAAAGTGACCAGTGTTCAATGACTATGTACAATGGCAACAGTCGAAGTTGCAGGGTAGAGTACTGGGTGGTAGCCGGCTAGAACAGTGACTAAGGTTTAGGGCAGGGTACTGGGCGGAGGTAGGCTAGTGGTGACTAACAGTCTGATGGCCTGGAGATAGAAGCCTTTTCTCAGTCTCTCGGTCCCAGCTTTGATGCACCTGTACGGTCTCTGAATTCTAGATGGTAGCGGGGTGAACAAGCTGTGGCTCGGGTGGCTGAGGTCCTTGATATGTTGACTGAGCGCCACTTAAAATACACAGGCCTACTTGTGCTCCAAATTTGCCATGGCAACCTTAATACAAAAACATGTTGCTTATCTGGTAAGTTGGTGATTTTATTATTTCTTATTCAAACAATTTCATTGCTGCCCATGAGATCATTACTCAAAATTTTTCAAACAGCAATAGACCTGACTTTGATGTTTTGACACTTGATCTGCCATGGGAGCAGTGACACCGACAGCATGACAGATATAGCTAGCATCTGTTAGCATCTGTCCCTGACCGTAAAGCCAGTAAGACTTTTTTCTCACAAAGGGTACATCATAGCTACCCTCTCCCAGTCAAAGCACTGTGCCTTAAAGCGGCTACAAGTACAAGACTAGGCATGAGTTAGGCCATGAGACAGGGCTCTTTTTCTCACTGTGCAAAGCCGCTGTTCCAGCGCTTGACAACAGATAGTAGACCAGTGAGTTTCACTGGCTTTGTTAATGGCTTGATGATTTGGATGTTATAGAGACTCAATCAGGTTACCACAACCCTGCATAAACACAGTGAGAGCAATGAAGTGATGGTGCAGCGGTCAGGGGGCTTCTGATCAGCAAAGCACTACTGCTTGGTCGCTGTCCAAATGACCACTAGACACAAAAATTACAAACCCCACAGTACACAGAGCATTCCCATGGTCTGGCCTTTAAGCTGAGGGACATGGCCCAGACAATTGCATTAATAGGCTTTAAAATCAAACGAAAAGTGGATGCCTTAACCATCCTCGCATTCAGAATCAAAATCCACCAGCACACAGGCATCAGGGACTGTTATCCTACTCCACTGATCGGTCGGTCTTCACTGAGCTGTCAGTTCTGCTAGTGTTGTTCTCTTCCCTTGACAGTCTGATAGCTTTGGAGATGATAGACCACACACACCGCACCGAATGTTGATCTGTCGATTATCTGGCATTCATTGGACATTCGTTCGCTTGCTGAGTGGTCTGTTTTGGGGACCGTCGGCGATAGCACCTGACTGACATTTGCTAGCGTTTGTACATGTGGAATCAGTTTCCCCGTCGGTAAAGACATCTCTCTAAAGAGCACGAGCAGGGTGCTGAAAGGCCAGCCAACAAGAACAACAAATATATACTTTTCCCGGTGACATCGACCCCCTTGCAGCTTACTAAATGAGACAGTCACATAGCTAGCTACCATCCCATAGTGTAGCCTAAGTGCACACAAACTTCTTCCAAGCTAGCCAGCTGGCCACTGTAGCTAGTATTGAAATTATAATTAAAACAAGTAATTTGTTTCAATGAATCAGCTGCCTGTGTTAGTTGCTGAGAGTTTGTGCAGTGTCTGTGACTAGCTAGCCAGCCATGTTGTGCTAGCTAGTGAATTACATAACCGTTTAGCTAATGTGGCTATGGGCTGGCAGGTGATTCTCATGAAACCAGTTAACCATGGCAGTAACAAATTGAGTTAGAAAACCATGAGGCATCTGCAACAATCAACTATCATTCAGAAGACTAAAATGAGTAGTTTATGGCACAGTGTCTTAGTTTAAATACATTTGCCTAAATGTTGTACACTTTCACCCAAAATTCTCATTACCGAAATACGTCCCAATTAAATTCTCTGGTCATTTTAAAACATTTTACTTAAAAAAAACTACATTATGTGAATAAAACTAAATATGTTGCTGTAGTTTGTCCATAAATCATATAAAAAGGAACAAAAATATAAATGCAACAATTTAAAGATTTTACTGAGTTACAGTTTAGAAATCATTCAATTGAAATTAATGCATTAGGCCCTAAATCTTTGGATTTCACATGACTGGATGGGCCTGGGAAGGCATAGGCCCATCCACTGAGGAGCCAGACCCAGCCAATCGGAATTTGTTTTTCCCCACAAAAAGGGCTTTATTACAGGCAGAAATACTCCTCAGGTGATCCCGCAGGTGAAGTCGGATGTGGAGGTCCTGGGCTGGCGTGGTTACACGGGGTCTGCGGTTGTGAGGCCGGTTGGATGTACTGCCAAATTCTAAAACAACATTGGAGGTGGACTATGGTAAAGAAATAAACACAATTATCTGTCAATAGCTCCATTGGACATTCCTGCAGTCAGCATGCCAATTGCACGCTCCCTCAAAACTTGACTCATCTGTGGCATTGTGTGACAAATCTGCACATTTTAGAGTGGCCTTTATTTGTCCCCAGCACAAGGTGCACCTGTGTAATGATCATGCTGTTCAATCAGCTTCATGACATGCCACACCTGTCAGGCAGATGGATTATCTTGGAGAAATGCTCACTAACAGGGATGTAAACAAATGCGTTTTTTTGTTGTTGTTGAGAAATAAGCTTTTTGTGCGTATGACCCCAAACCGGTCCAAATGTAACATGCGGTCAGAAAAACGATTTTGAACGTTACAAAATCTTTTGTGACAACTGATGCTTCCTTTGTAATGGTGTTGACAGTCATTGATCTAAAAGTCATTTGACACGCCGAACGATCCCAGGCATTATCAGTTGCTTAGTCAAACTGCGCACTGTGCCCAGCTTCACGCACTGACCAATGCGAGATAGGCGGCCTATTTATAATCTTGCGCACCATCAGCATTCAAACTCTAAAATGGCTTGTGTGATATTAGGTTGTCACTCAACTATAAAACCTATGTAATTTGCTAGGTTATGGTCATCTATGCGCTGTTGAAAATTGTGTTTTACAGTAATAAAAGTAAGCTAACGGAGACTCCTCATCTGGCTATACAATTGATTTTATAGTTTTGCTTTAAAACAGGTTTATATGGTCATTTTTAGATATACAGGGTAAAGTTGATAATTTCATAATCACTTTTGTTAGGAGCAAGTGGAAAATAGCCGAAGCAAGTGGAAATAGCCGAAGCATGGCCGAAGCAAGTGGAAAATAGATCACTCCGTAAAAACTTCCAAACGGTCAAAACCATTAGATTTTGAGATGGGGGTGAAATCCAAAGTTGTGCTGTATATGCATTGGCTAGGTCATAGCTAATTTGTAAACAATAGTGATACATAACCATCTTAAACACTTAATCTGTAAAAATGACAAATGGGTGATAATGTCAAACTAAAACATATCATTCCTGTATTGTATCCCATCTATCTTGATATCAAATCTTCTTGAAAGGGAAAGATGCACATCCCTATTAGCTAGTTAGCCAACATTGGCAAAGCAACACACACAGGGACATGCATTGCCAAACTAAGCTTAAAAGGATTACTTCAGGATTTTTGACTTCTCCCGGATCCGGATTAATTTATGGATACCATTTTTATGTCTCTGTGTGCAGTTTTAATGAAGTTGCTAACTAGCGTTAGCACAATGACTGGAAGTATATGGTAACTGCTAGCATGCTAGTAGATACAAGAGACTTCAAGTCATTGCACAAATGCTAGCTAGCATTGGCTCACAAAACTACCTCCAACTTCTTTCATACTGATATCCATGAGCTCACTGGACTCTAGGTAAGTAGAGGGGTTAAATCCCAAAGTGGCAACGCTACTTTTTACAGACCACGTGGCTCAAGTATTTGAACATGGCTGACAGCTTCAAGGTTGGTGCTAAGTACTCTCAGCAGGCAAACATTTGACAATCCTAACAGTGTGTCTGAGCATATAATCCTTAAATCTATTGACAAACATGTACATCAATCTAAGTAACATAATAATACATTTTTAAAAATCCTCAAAATCTGTCAATTTAAGATAGTTTTTTTGCATGGGCTGCTGTGTCTCAAGCCACCGCATCCACCTATGTTGCCCTTCCACATCTGCGGTGAAATGTGACAGAGATACAGCTGTGTTCGTTATATCTCCTAGATATAGGACAGGCACTTCAAAACCTTATGCCTTATGATATGTTAGCTTAGTACCCCCCTCCTCACCAAACTTGTAGAGGTTATTAAGCAGGTACTTTTATTTACCTGGTCATATTCCAGTGCTCCTGGGTAGAGGGGCCAGCCCAGGAAGAGCTCAGCGATGACACAGCCCAGGGACCACATGTCGATGGCCTCACAGAACGGCAGGCCCAGGATGATCTCTGGAGCCCTGTATACAAGGAAGACAAACAGGACAGAGGTTAGCGGGGAGCAGTTTCAACAACCATTCTGAGACCAGAACACACAGCAGGCTTTCGATTTGTTTTAAATCAGGGGGCAGGAAACTCAAGATATTATCTAACATGATTTATTGTGGGGCCTCATGTATGACGTCACACAAACAGAATTCAGTATGTGAATTTGTTCTTCAAATATTGGGATTGAGAACACACTGGTTACAATGACACTTGTGGACTTTGATGGCCATTAAGCAATTTTGCAGGCATTACTGCGTTCCACTTCCTTTAAAAGGAATGGCCAATCAGTTACCAGTTTAAAACCAAGGCTATGCAACGTGGCAGCCTTGACAACAGAGAGGAAACATCCGTTGCCTAGCGATGGTCGGACACAACACCCTAATGAAACCATTATAGAGTGACACTGTCGTCACTCGGTTTAACACGTTTCACCTCCCAGCCAAATGACCACCTGCTGACAGGAAATCTCTGTCTGCGGATAAATGCTGAAAACAAATTCAGCAAGGGAAGGCATGACAAAAGAATGACTAGAGAAGTGCAAAATGAGCACACACCCAGCTCACAGCCTAAGTATAAGACAACACAGAGGCAGATGTGTACTCTATATCCAGCCATGGACCACACTGGCAACAGCTGAGGAGATCATGTACACCCACAGGGGGACTGCTGCTCAACGTTAGCCTCCTCAGGCACCATTGTGTGAAGAGATAACACATACTTCCCGATAGCTGAGGTTTTGCAGCAACGCCTGTTAAAGAGGACTGTCTAAAAGGAACATAAGTACAGTTCATGTTTTTCGACCATGGGTTGAAACAAGAAGCAACAATTAACAACTTCCTGTTAGAGCAGGAAGTTAAAGGAAAGGAGAGGAAACTGACAAACTCAATATCAACTTAATTTCAGTGTTTGTCTTAATGTGGAAATTAAGTCAGTGTTACCCAGAGAAGAGACAGACTTCTCCATTCTTTTAATGTTCTGTAAAAAGGGGAAGGGTGGAGGGAAAATCACTCCTGTACATAGTGTGCTTACTGCCAAGTTCAGACGAGTCTATTACAAAATGTTCTATTACGCCAACGCCTAAATCACAACAGCATTAACTAATATTGCCTAGATATCATGCGAGAAATTAGATTCGTCCAGGTTTGAGCAGGATGTTAATGTGCTAATGGTGGGTAGCCCCAGTCAGTCTCCAGAGAACATGCTTCCTTGGGTACTGTCACAGATAGAACCAATGTATAAATCTGAAGCATCTAGTTGGCATTTCCACTCACCACCAAATATGGTGATGAGAGGAAGCCTAGTGGCCGGCAGTAGGAGAAGACTGAGCGCGATGGATTTCAGACGACATTCAGCAAATTCTCTCATCGATTAAACATTTGATCTCAATACAGTTCCATTCCCAAAACTGCAATCTGTTACGATCAGAGTGGACTAAATAGACTACCAGTTGCCAAAGTAAAAAAGAAAAATGCCATTGTTCAGGAGTGCAAGGGCGATTTAAGTTATTGCACACGTGCACTTCACAGAGTAGGCGTTCCCTAACGGAAATATGTGCTAGAACGCGTCAATAGGATCTCGCTACCTTGTGCCTGGCTCTGCCAACCTCCTTGCTTGTTCTGCCCATCCATTAAATTTGCTCCCATTGGAAACGACAGGCTGTGGTCCATCTTGGGTTAGTTATAAAAAAATCTTTGCTACTGTGACACTCATGTATCTGACCACCAGGTCAACCAGGCCTGAGGGTCAGCCTGCCTGTGGGCCAGGAGAACTCTGAAAAATGCAGCTGTTCTGGGGGAAACAAGTGTCTTCCACAGGCCCAGGAGCAGAATATTTCTAACCATAGTCCTAACGAACCATCTACTGAAATAAACACTACACGTGTCAGGGGAATGGAGATTAGGGGGGAGCTGTGAGGGGGTTTCTCAACCTCCGTCTTCACCTGCACCCAGCTGTGCTGACAATCTGAGTGACATTAGCCCTCCCATCCCTACAGCATGCTGCTCTCCTGCCATTGTTCTCAAACAATACTCATTGGGTGACTAGCTAGTGATCTCCACAGCGGATCATCACTGCCATGTGTTCTTCGGAAAACCTTGGGAACTGGAGAAAGCTTAAAATATGGTACATCAACCATCCATTGAGATGCCTTAACAGGGGTCATGGATTATAACCCGGGTTAGCCCATTAACTAAGCAACAAAAACAAAAAGGACAGAAGCGCTCTTTGAAGCAAATACCACCCGATTGCATATCTCATCTCTTGCAGCAGAACAGGAGACTAATTTCACTGCCCTCCAAATTCACAGAAAGACCAAAATTCCCCCATACAAACGCACCAGTACCCAGAAACAGACGAGTTCACTGCTTCCAATAAATAAATAAAAAAGGAAGAAGTTGGGTATTTTGAAAAATGGCATGATCATATCTCCTCTAAGCTAGTGCATTCTTCATGGGTTGGGGCTGGAGTGTGTATGTGTGTGTGGCTGAACCTGTGTGTGCGTATACGTATTGGACTGTCTGTGTGTCTGTGTGTGTGTGTGTGTGTGTGTGTGTGTTGCTCACTCCCAGCGGGGACAGCCTACCACTCATTACTCAACTCTGGCAGTGTGATAAAGGCTGCAACCATGGCCTGCCTTTCCAGAAGCTGCCTGCACAACACACACTATATTTGATGGAGCACAGCACTTTGTGAAGCCTCCAGGGGGTAACCATTTACAGAATTAAAATAAACTGGACCGTTCACATGAGAGCTGCATTAACTGGGTAAAAACAGACCGACCTGACATAGCTAATATAACACGATGTCAACAGAGCGGTTGGAATAGCAGCACATCGGAATTTAAAATTAGAATAAACAGGGAGGGAAGATGGCTAGCTGGAAGCTTTTCAAGCCACAGAAGGGGGCATCATTTACTTTCACTCAACAGCCATTAAATATCCTCCATGCCTGATTGGGTCATTAAAGAAACAATGAGTAGTGCCTGTGCACCAGCAGATAACCACTCTCCTACTGGAGAAGACGCTAGTGATGGGGAAATATGAAAGTTAAATTTTGCAATATTACTTTTGGATGATATTATATCAATATTTGACTCTGTGTTGATTTTTTTGCTACTGTAGTGTAAGCGAGAGCTAAAATCGGCTCGGCGCCAGAACGTCAGTATTTTTCATCCTGGAGCTTGTTCTCCATCTTTTAAAATAATGAGCAAACATGTTTTCTCATGCTCGCTCATATCGCTCTGCAGCAGACATAATATAGCAAGCAATGTTTGGCACATAATTTATTTTTTTATTGTTTATAGAAATTACAAATAAATTGCATATAGGGCTGGGCGATATGGCCAAAATATTGTATTTTTTATTGTTTATAAAAATTACAAATAAATCGCATATAGGGCTGGGCGATATGGCCAAAATATTTTATGTTTTTGAATAATAAAAGTTCTACATTTGCTTTCTGAGTAGTAAGTGATCCTAGGGTGGCAACACATACATTCTAAATGATTTCATACATTCTAAATGAGTTTCTCCATTCTGATTGGTTTATACTGTTCAATTCAACTTCAACCAAAAATAATTTCCTGCATTTCCATCAATATCTGCATTTCCTGCACTCAATTTGAGATCATTTCCATACTGCCTTGATATGGGCAAAACACTTTCATGGAAATATGTTTTTTTATAATTCTAGTTATAATATAAATTACAGTGGACACTTTGAATACAGTGTTTGACATGACAAAGAATGAAAATGCCATGGATGAGTTATTGTGACAGGGTAGGAACCAAAATGATGTTCAGTGTTTCCTAGTGGACCCTATAATCTTTGGCTACATTAAATCTTTATTCACGTAGCCAATATATTCATGCTTCCCCTATTCCTCTTTGATTTAGAAGATACTGTTGCACAAACAACATGCTGATTTAAGCCTCCACCAGTACTGGTGTCAGGCTGTATTAGCTGGCTACGTTTGCTCTGACTCGGTACTTTTATTAGCTAGCCAGCTAACAAGCCATTAGCATTAGTGGCTAACACGATTTAGCTTAACTTACTAAGAAAATACAAACTAGCCGTTTGCAGATGTAAGAAACACAAACTAATATTGTAATTATAGAACGCTTGTGGATTTATATTAAGATCAAAGTGGAAACAACATTGTTGCATGTGCTGCATTGACCACGAACACTTAATGAAAGTGTCTCATGGTCAAGCAACAAATGCGCTCCTTGAGTGACAGGGGGTGGGACTAGGTCTATGTGGAAAGCATCACACTCACATATGAGAGAGCGAGAGAGAAAACGTCCATTTGTATAGTTACACACCGCATATCACATTTAACAAACTAAAAAATCAAATACCGTTTTAGTAAAAATCCAAACCAGTCCGTGCATATAGTGCATATAGTAAATACGGTATACGACCCAGCCCTAGTCGCAATACATATAGAATCGTGAGAATCGCAAAACATCTTGCAACGGCACCAAAGTATCTTATCACGAGGTCCCTGGCAAATCCCAGCCCTAATTATAATGAACTGCTGGTCTGGGGCCTGGGAGTCGGGCTGTGACCACCCATTCAAATGAAGGGCAGAACCACAAACATAACCTCAGAGCAACGCGGTTCCATTAGAAAGTCGGGGCTAAAATCAACAGAACAGAAGGAAATGGGTTTCTATTTCTAATCACGCAACGAGGAAATGCCTTGATTTATTTTTTCCTGTGTCTGACTTGTATTGGTCTGCAGATTGTGAAGATAAATACACAGCCTGGTCATCAAGCTGGAGGGGATGAGAAAGGAACTGTCATTGCACGTGACACCTGCTCCCCGTCACATCCTAATGTAAGTCGGTCTTGAGCATGAAACACACCGAGAACCTATAAATGCCGATAGATACTTATCATAGTGGGAGGCCGTTCCTGCTCTTGCTAGAACAAAAAAAAATGGTACCTGCTGAGTGCCAACCCGGTAGCAACAAACCTAACGGTTCTACTTGTAGCATTGTAATTGTAATGCTCGTCAGTGGCCAACAACTGGACTTTTTGCCAATCAGAGAGCATGAGGGAGCCAAAATAAAGGAGGGGGGGAGGACATTTTCTACGTACATCCACAGATGAGCCAGTCACACTACATATGCAATGTAGCTATGGGATGGGTAGCTAGCCAAATTCACAGACAATGCACACAAAACCAAATAAAGCTAGCAAATCACTGTAGCTAGTATTGGCATATTTAAAAATCACAATGAATTCTCTAGTTTCCCTGAAACAGGCGTGTTAGCTGCCGAGTTAATGCAGTGTCCTTAGCGATTCTATATTGTGGTAGATAGCGAATATGCTAACGTTAGCTAGCTAAACATTTGGCTATAGGCTGGCAGTATGGGATTATGAAGTGTGAATTAAATTGTTTCTTGGCTAGTATCAACAAGGGCTTTCTACAAAATAGCAACATTAGCACAGATAACTTGGAATCTAGACCATAAGCAAAGAGCACAGATATGCCAAACAAGGATGAACACAAGAGTGACTGCCAACACTGTTCAGAGGTGCTATCTACTGTTGGCAAGCAAACATTTGACAATCCTACTGGTGTGTCGGAGCTTTTATAGGGCTGCGCCTAAGACTCAAGTCACGTGACATCTCGTCGAGAGCGGTAAGGCATGGAAGATGCATTCCAGCCTGAGTATCTGCCTTAAGGCAGCATTCAGACTGTAGAATAGCACTCCATTGACCCCATCTGCTGTCTGTCAACACAGGACATTCAGACTAACTTCAGAAGGGCATCAGCCCAACCATGATCACAAGACCTGATTTAACGTGCCAATTTAAAAAAAGGTCCTAATCATGCAGCCACAGACCATTGTGTTCCTGATCATTTCTACTTTAATGATGTATACCACCACGGGCATGTTTCGCTGATCAAACAGCAGCCCTGGTTGATCTGACCACACAGCCTTCGTTCTACTGTGGGTTCAGACAGCCATAGAAACGTCCATCTTTATCTAAAAGGGAGTTAGGCAATGCATTAAAACAATGTGGTAGAGTAAATATAAGCAAGTCGGTGAGTGTGCCACTGGTCTGATTGACCTTGACAACTAAGCATACAAACCCACTTCACACCTGTAAAACTAAACCCCAGCTCAAACATCAAACAGGAGGGTAGAGTACTAACAATCTCCAGGGTTTAAAAGGATACTTCAGGATTTTGGCAATGAGGCCCTTTATCTACTTCCCAGTGTTAGATGAACATGTGGTTATCATTGTTGTCTCTGTGTCCAGTATGAAGGAAGTTAGTAGGTAGTTTCGATAACTAGCGTTAGCACTGAGTCTATGGGTATCTGCTAGCATGCTAAAATCCCAAAGTATCCCTTTAATGCAGGCAATAGCATCCCATGTTTCCAGCATTACAGGAAGCCAGCAACAACATCGGCTAGGATCTGTAGCAGACATAAAAGGCTACCAGCACAAAAAAAGATCAGCTTGGTTTTCAAAACATAGCCTGGGTCATCAGAGGACAGCAGCTTTTCTAAGCGGCATAGGAACCGAAAGGGAATGAATCCAAGGGATATGAATGTAGGCAATACGCACGGTTTATCACAGAAATATGTGCAATACTGAGCATGAGAACAAACACCACAGACCCTGATATTGACAGGTAAAGCAATAAATAATACCAGCAACAGTACCATGACAGCCAACATGCTTACTGGGCCAAAAATCACACGAACCGCTAAATGCAAAGTAGAGCAAATGGGTCGAGAGCTCTACACCAAGATGAGGTGCACTACTAGTAACTAATTGGTGGCTACATGGATGGTTTCTACTACACCCTTTGGTGTAAATCTTCTGTTTGGTCTTCACGGTTTGATCATCAACGCCATGCCAAATCAACTGCTCTCATTCCCTCCAGGCATTTCATTACACCAAGACTCAAGTCATTTACCAGGCCTTGGCTAGATAGACTGGCCTCTGGTCAAAGGAGGCTGAACCCATGATTAGGTCATCGGAGGCAGCTTGTTATCCCACAGTTCTGAGATCTGTTGACATAAGATCAGAAGAAATATGTATGCAGGCCGTGGATTAGATACGAACCAAAACCTAGGTCATGAAAAGCACAGTTTGCATTGAAATCAAATGCAGTGTTTAGTAGGCACATGGGAAAGTGGTAAAACATTATACCCTGAACGTTTTAAAATTTACTGGAGCTGAAGTAAAAACAAAATGGCCAACAAACTGCAAACATGAAGTACAAGTACAGAATGTACAGATTTTAAGGATGCAGCATTCAAATTCCTGGATCTATGGAATGAGGTCCAACCTAAAACAGCACATGTTTAAGGCCAATCAAGTATGCCATGAGAGAGCATGAGCTGCAGAAATTAAAATGAGCTTTGTGAACCAGAGGGAGGAGGAGAAAGAAAAACAGTGCTGTTGCATAATGGTGAGGGATTTCAGTTTTACTGTGGCAAAGGCAAATCTCTCTGGTGAATGCTAGGCCTATCATTTTGTCTAGCAGCACCCACACTGATCCTGCCTAGGCCTGCATGCAAGCATTTCACAAGGCATCTATGTACCCAAAGAAGACTGCCCCGAATGTGTTTTTCTAGGAAGCTTATGGCTTTAAAAATACTACAAAATGGTACAGAACCCATATCCCTAGTACCCTATAGGATACTTGGTAATAAGACACCAGTGCCTCCTGGTTAACATTACAGAATTGAGGACTGGACTATCAACATTTTACCATCTGGCTCGAAGCAAGAAAACATTGTTGACTAGTTTCATAGACAATAGAATTTAGCCTAGCTTTCCAGTTCAAGAATAGCATAGGCCTAGATTAGAAAAACTGCACCAATAGGCCTATATCACAGCTATCAGCACTAGACCAATAAGCATGATGTAAGAAATCTGTGTCTTATCAATGAAAAAGGCACATGGTACAATACGATTCTCCAAGGTCTAAACTAGAAATGCAGAAACGGCTAGACGACAGGACAGAATGGAATCCGTAATGGAATTATGGATGACCGTTTTTGTTCAGACAAATGGCTGCATTATAACATACATGAAAAAAAAAAAAAAGGTAAACCCATATTTTCTCTTCTCCTCCACTCCGGACTGCATGCTGCTGCTGCTGTAGGGAGGGGGGTGTTGCCTAGGCAACATGACTAGTTTTCTACAACACCTTGTTGTTTCAAAAATGAGCAAAGTTTCATCATGTTGTAAAGTGGCCATGTAACTGCGGAAACGGTCTTAACCACACAAATGCCCAGCCGCCCTGTCTTCAGTCAGCGGTTCGTTCCATACACAAAAAACAGGAATTATTTAAATAAGAACGGTTATTTTATTTTCGTGACTGTCCTTCATCACGTTACATGATTATACTGTAATTGTGCCAGCCTTACTTAAATGGGCAGGACGTAACACTCCAAAAGTACACAGCTCATATCCTGCTCACTAACCTCAGTGGGCCAGGGCTTAGTGCACTGCTAACAACAACAGCTGTAAAATAACATCACGGACACAGCAAACCGTGCATTTGACAGCCCTGTGGGCTGGACCACAAATCTACCATCCAAAAATAGCCTTGCGCTCAAAAATATTATAATAATGAATGCTAGCAGGTTAGGAACGTGTTTGCTGGCATCATAAATGCTAGCCAGTTTGCAATCCCATTAGCTTTGCTAGCTAGCTGGATAGATACAGAGATTAGCTGGCTAGTTAGCTACAGTAGTTGGCTACTGACATCAGACTTAGCCTGTTCCACCATTTGCAAAATGCATACAGGCATTTGAATATAGCACAAGAAAAGAGAAACAGGACACGGTAGACATTTGAATGTACAATGCATTCCAAAAGTATTCAGACCCGTTGACTTTTCCACATTTTGTTAGCCTTATTCTAAAATAATGACAAAGCGAACAGATTTAGACATTTAGACAAATGTATAAAAAAAATACAGAAATACCTTATTTACTTAAGTATTCAGAACCTTTGCTATGAGACTCGAAATTGAGCTAGGATGCATCCTTTTTCCATTGATCATCCTTGAGAAGTTTCTTCAACTTTATCGGAGTCCACCTGCGGTAAATTCAATTGATTGGACATGATTTGAAAAGGCATATACCATTCTATATAAAAGTTCCCACAGTTGACAGTGCATGTCAAAGCATAAACCAAGCCATGAGGTAGAAGAAATTGTCCGTAGAGCTCAGAGACAGGATTGTGTCGAGGCACAGATCTGGGGAAAGATACCAAAACATTTATGCAGCATTGAAGCTCCAAGAACACAGTGGCCTCCATCATTCTTTAACTTCTTTGATATAGGGGGCGCTCTTCATTTTTGGATAAAAAAATGTTCCCGTTTTAAGCGCGATATTTTGTCACGAAAAGATGCTCGACTATGCATATAATTGACACTGACGTTTCCAAATCTGCAAAGATATTGTCTGTGAGTGCCACAGAACTGATGCTACAGGCGAAACCAAGATGAAATTTCAAACAGGAAGTACCCCCAGATTTTGAAGGCGCTGTGTTTCAATGAGTCCTTATATGGCTGTGTATGGGTCACGAATGAGCTTAGACTTTGTCGTTTCCCCATAGCGTCGACAGCATTGTGACGTATTTGTAGGCATTTCATTGGAAGATTGACCATTTTACACTACATACATGGTGGCCGCTTGGTGTCCTCCGTCGCAATTATTGCGTAATCTCCAGCTGCATGTATTTTTCTGTTTTCTTCCGAGGAGAAACCCAACTGCCACAAATTATTTATCATCGAATAGATATGTGAAAACACCTTGAGGATTTGTTCTAAACAACGTTTGCCATGTTTGTCGATATTATGGAGTTAATTTTGAAAAAAGTTTGGCGTTGACTGAATTTTCTGGTTTTTTTCTTAGCCAAACGTGATGAACAAAACGGAGCGATTTCTCCTACACAAATAATATTTTTGGAAAAAACATTTGCTATCTAACTGAGAGTCTCCTCATTGAAAACATCCGAAGTTCTTCAAAGGTAAATTATTTTATTTGAATGATTTTCTTGTTTTTGTGAAAATGTTGCCTGCTGAATGCTAGGCTTAATGCTATGCTAGCTATCAATACTCTTACACAAATGCTTGTGTAGCTATGGTTGAAAAGCATATTTTGAAAATCTGAGATGACAGTGTTGTTAACAAAAGGCTAAGCTTGTGAGTCAATATATTTCTTTCATTTCATTTGCGATTTTCATGAATAGTTAACATTGCGTTATGGTAATGAGCTTGAGGCTATGATTACGCTCCCGGATACGGGTTTGCGCGACGCTAGAGGTTAATGGAAGAAGTTTGGAACCACCCTTCCTCGAGCTGGCCAAACTGAGAAATCGGGGGAGAAGGGCCTTGCTTGAGCAATCGATGAACCCGATGGTCACTCTGACAGAGCTCCAAAGTTCTGCTGTGGAGATGGGAGAACCTTCCAGAAGGACAACCATCTCTGCAGTATTCCACCAATCAGGCCTTTATGGCCAGATGGAAATCTCTCCTTAGTAGAAGGCACATGACAGCCAGCTTGGAGTTTGCCAAAAGGTACCTAATAGCCCAAATGACTCAGACCATGAGAAACACAATTCTCTGTCCTGATGAAACCCTGATTGAATTATTTGGCATGAATGCCAAAAGTCACATCTGGAGGAATCCTAGCACCATCCCTACGGTGAAGCATGGTGGTGGCAGCATCATGCTGTGGGGATGTTTTTTCATCAGCAGGGACTGGGAGACCAGGTCGAGGGAAAGATGAACAGAGCAAAGTACAGAGAGATCCTTGATGAAAACCTGCGCTCAGGACCTCAGACTGGAGCGAAGGTTCACCTTCCAACATGACAACGACCCTAAGCACACAGCCAAGACAACGCAGAAGTGGCTTCGGGACAAGTCTTTGAGTGGCCCAGCCAGAGCCTGGCTTTGAATATCTCTGGAGCTGAAAATAGCTGTGCAGCGACGCTCCCCATCCAACCTGACAGAGCTTAAGAGGATCTGCAGAGAAGAATGGGAGAAACTCCCAAAATACAGGTGTGCCAAGCTTGTAGCGTCAAACCCAAGAAGACTCGAGGCTGTAATCGCGGCCAAAGGTGTTTCAACAAAGTACTGAGTAAAGGGTTTGAATACTTATGTAAATATGAGATATTATTATATAAAAATGAAAAACAATTTATATAAAACCTGATTTTGCTTTGTCATTATGAGGTATTGTATTTAGATAGGGGGGGACACTTAATCAGTTGTAGAACAAGGCTGTAAAGTAACAAAATGTGGAAAGAGGGGCTCTGAATACTGTAGATGCATGATGTGTTCAGAATACAAAAGCTGCATGAACTGTCAAGTGTAGACACAGCCTTAGTCATGCGTGCCTATTTTATGGGTGGTCCCAGCAATCAAACCTACTGCCCCGGAGTTACAAGCACCATGCACTACAAAAAAAAAAAGAGAAAACCTACTCGCCTGAATTTAACAGAACGTACACTACGATGCCTGTTATAGCCTGCTGCTTTAGATCCTTGCATGGAGGGAAACTTTTGGGCTGTGTAACTCCAGACCTCTCCTCTTGTCCAGGAAACCTAATCAACACACACACCTGAGCTGCCGGCTGAATTATTCAAAGAGTACAGTGCTCCATTTACTCTGAGGCATTATAGGAATAAGCACCTCAGGAGGAACACAGGCAACCACCGCTACATCCAAAAGGGAATGTACGCTAAAAACACCACACCTAACCCAAATCCAAACCACACAATTCAAAACTTAAATCTCACAAGAGAATGGTTAACTGATGAGCAAACCCTGCATTACCTTTAGGATATCTGTAAATATGACATTATAATGTTCCTACTGCAAGCGTAGGCAACTACAGTAGATGGTTCGAAGATAATTATAATACATTTGTACACTGCAAATTGACCACAACTAAGCCCAAAAATAGATGTTCAAATATAATCATTTTATACCTTGCGAAAGTATTCGGTCCCCTTGAACTTTGAGACCTTCAAACATAAAGATATAAAACTATTTTTTTGTGAAGAATCAACAACAAGTGGGACACAATCATGAAGTGGAACGACATTTATTGGATATTTCAAACTTTTTCAACAAATCAAAAACTGAAAAATTGGACGTGCAAAATTATTCAGCCCCTTTACTTTCAGTGCAGCAAACTCTCTCCAGAAGTTCAGTGAGGATCTCTGAACGATCCAATGTTGACCTAAATGACTAATGATGATAAATACAATCCACCTGTGTGTAATCAAGTCTCCGTATAAATGCACCTGCACTGTGATAGTCTCAGAGGTCCGTCAAAAGCGCAGAGAGCATCATGAAGAACAAGGAACACACCAGGCAGGTCCGAGATACTGTTGTGAAGAAGTTTAAAGCCGGATTTGGATACAAAAAGATTTCCCAAGCTTTAAACATCCCAAGGAGCACTGTGCAAGCGATAATATTGAAATGGTAGGAGTATCAGACCACTGAAAATCTACCAAGACCTGGCCGTCCCTCTAAACTTTCAGCTCATACAAGGAGAAGACTGATCAGCTCATACAAATATATAGTTTGAAAATATGTACATGTTACCAGTGTTCATGATTAGACCTAAATTAGGAAATGTATCCATATTTTTATGCAATTGTTTCCATTTTCTCCCATCTCAATGGGTTACATTTTATTTTCTCATAAGAACTTTCACTACATGTGGGAACTGATCAAGAGCACACATGCCCAAAGAACATCCAAACCTGAAAAGCAGGGCAGTGAAAACACACCCAGTGACTAAATTCCTCAAAGGTCAGGTGACAGGCAAATTATTCTACTTTTAAGAGAACAAAAACACCCACACAAAAAAAAGAAGTGTGGCCTGGAACATATCTTTTAATCTAGAAACTGATCTGAAATCAGCCAGAAGAGACAGTGACCTCACAGGGATAAACTTCTGGCATGTTTTACTGAGGCCCCTGCCAGCAGCTCACCATCTACGGGAGTCAGACAACACTGTCCAACACCAGAGGGCTATTTCTAGCAGCAGTGGATCATGCTTCATCTCTTACACACTCCTTCATCCAAACTGTAATGTACCTCAAACCATAGTTGAAGAAAGGAAAGGAGAGTGCAAACCTGTAAGCTAGTTAACATCTAACAGGTATGGTCTCATATGTGAATTAGAGTTAGGAGCAGTGTGACCGTGCGTCGGATGGATGCTGGAACTGTCGTTCAAACTTGGCAATATAAATCTAGCTTTAAAATGTTGGAGAAAGGAGAACACAGGTCATCTTCGTAAGGGCATTACTTTGTAAATACCCTACCAAAGTGTGCTTTGTCATGACAACCCAGCATACGAGCATGACTATGAATAAAGCCCGCTCTTCACTAGGATCTCCACCGTGGTCAATCTAACAAACTGAGGGCAATCAATAACAAGGGTAGGCAACTACAGTAGATGGTTGGAAGATAAATAATACATTTGTACACTGCAAATTGACCACAACTAAGCCCAAAAATAGATTTTAAAATCTAATAATTTTATACCTTGATGTACTGGGCCGTTCACACTATATATTTTGAAATATATGCCACCCTTATGGCTTTACTAATGCAACAACAAAAGATAGATACAATAGATACAACTGGGAAGTTTTACTTTTTTTGTTTAAAAAACAAGTCACCAGGACGTCAGCTAGAAAATAATTTACTTTAGGAAAACTGTTCCTGTGTTTTCCCTCTAATAATTGTTCTTGATCGTGTCTGTGTGTTTATGGTATTGACCACATTTAAAGGGAGAAATTCTACAACGGGTTGGTCAAAAAAAGCATTGTGATTGGTTGAGATGTGCTCTAAGCCATACTAAAAACACATTTAGCATGGGTAAGCCTTTGACGCAAAAATTGGAATATTGTTTTCTGTTCCAGCTGAGAGAGCACTGCTCATCCACTGTCCCATCAGCCCAGCCAGCCAAGCTCTTAAAACCAGGATTTTCCTGCAGTCCTTGGATTAACAATCATTGATGTCAGAACCGGGGTTACCATAAGTTTAGAAACATGCCAGGAATATAGGTAAGCTTTACGGCAGGCGAAGTGAAGCAGCCTGTACACAGCAGGAACAACAATTGAGAGTAGAGACAAAAGTCAGGGTAGTGACTTTGAAAAAACAGAGCTTTTAGGCAAAGTATGGTTCTTCAGAAAAATCACTTTACATGTAAAACCTATAAAACAATAAGGCCTAAAATACATGTCACAACACATTTCTGATCTAATCCAACAGTAATAGTCATGGGCTGCACACTTGATTGGATTCACAAAGCAGTTTGACTACATTTAGGCCTAGTAGATAAAAGCTTTAGTCACCAATAAGAAACACCATGAAAGAGGTAAAATCCCTCATGAAACACCCTCCGTTTCAACCTCTCCCTCTTACAGAGGTCACTTTAGAGTTGAAAAAAAAAATCTACATTTCCAAAACAGACCATATAAGCCTGCATTTAAAACCATTAAACTTGCATTTTCTATTGCTTACAATGAAATTGCAGTCTTTATTGCAAAAATTATGCATGGCCATCATATTTCTAATGATTGTCATAGAAAGAACTGGCTACATTTCTTAATAATTTTCTTGAAGTTAAACCTAAAATCAAATCAAACTTTGCCACATGCGCCGAATAAAACAAGTGCAGACTTTACCGCGAAATGCTTACAAGCCCTTAACCAATGGTGCAGTTCAAGAAGAAAATATTTACCAAGTAGGCTAAAATAAAAAGTAACACAATAAGAATAACGAGGCTATATACAAGGGGTATCGGTAACGAGTCAGTGTGCAGGGGTACAGGCTATCTGAGGTAAACTGTACATGTAAGTGGGGGCGAAGTGACTATGCATAGGTAACAAGCAAACAGTGAGAAGCAGCAGTGTACAAATGTACAAGAGGAGGGGGGGTCAATGTAAATTGTCCGGTGGCCATTTTTAGCAGTCTAATGGCTTGGGGTAGAAGCTGTTGAGGAGCCTTTTGGTCATAGACTTGGCACTCCAGTACCGCTTGCAGTGTGGTAGAAGAGAAAACAGTCAATAACTCGGGTGACTGGAGTCTCTGACAATATTATGGGCCTTCCTCTGACACCACCTAGTATATAGGTCCTGGATGGCAGGAAGCTTGGCCCCAGTGATGTACTGGGCCGTTTGCACTACCCTCTGTAGCGCCTTACAGTCAGATGCCGAGCAGTTGCCATACAAGACGGTGATGCAACCGGTCAGGATGCTCTCAAGGGTGTAGCTGTAGAACCTTTTGAGGATCTGGGGGCCCCATGCCAAATCTTTTCAGTCTCCTGAGAGGGAAAAGGTTTTGTCGCACCCTCTTCACAACCATCTTGGTATGTTCGGACCATGATAGTTCGTTGGTGATGTGGATGCCAAGAAACTTGAAGCTCTCAATCTGCTCCACTACAACCCAATCGATGAGGGGCCTGTTCGGCCCACCTATTCCTGCAGTCCACGATCAGCTCTTTTGTCTTGCTCACATTGAGGGAGAGGTTGTTGTCCTGGCACCACACTGCCAGGTCTCTGACCTCCCTATAGGCCATCTCATCATTGTCGGTGATCAGGCCTACCACTGTTGTGTCGTCAGCAAACTTAATGGTGGCGTTGGAGTCGTGTTTGGCCACGCAGTCGTGGGTGAACAGGGAATACAGGAGGGGACTAAGTACACACCCCTGAGGGGCCCCAGTGTTGAGGATCAGCGTGGCAGATGTGTTGTTGCCTACCCTTACCAGCTGGGGGCAGCCCGTCAGGAAGTCCAGGATACAGTTGCAGAGGGAGGTGTTTAGTGCCAGGGTCCTTGGCTTACTGATGAGCTTTGAGGGCACTTTGGTGTTGAATGCTGAGCTGTAATCAATGAATAGCATTTTCACATAGGTGTTCCTTTTGTCCAGGTGGGAAAGGGCAGTGTGTAGTACCATTTAGATTGCGTCATCTGTGGATCTGTTGGGGCGTTACGCAAATTGGAGTGGGTCTAGGGTGTCCGGGAGGATGCTGTTGATGTGAGCCATGACCAGCCTTTCAAAGCACTTCATGGCTACCGACATGAGTGCCACGGGGCGGTAATCATTTAGGCAGGTTACCTTCGCTTCCCTGGGCACAGGGACTATGATGGTCTGCTTGAAACATGTAGGTATTACAGACTTGGTCAGGGAGAGGTTGAAAATGTCAGTGAAGACACTTCCCAGTTGGTGCGCACATGCTTTGAGTACACATCCTGGTAATCCGTCTGGCCCAGCGGCTTTGTGAATGTCGACCTGTTTAACCTCTAGTGACTCCCCATCCCGTGTCCGGGAGCGTAATCATCGACTGACACTAATTAGCATAACGCAACGGACATAAATATTCCTAGAAAATATTCCTATTCATGAAAATCACAAGTAAAATATATTGAGACACAGCTTAGCCTTTTGTTAATCACCATCATCTCAGATTTTCAAAATTTGCTTTAGAGCCAAAGCTAGACAAGCATATGTGTAAGTTTATCGATAGCCTAGCATAGCATTTTGTCCAGCTAGCAGCAGGTAACTTGGTCACGGAAATCAGAAAAGCAATCCAATTAAATTATTTACCTTTGATGAGCTTCGGATGTTTTCACTCACGAGACTCCCAGGTAGATAGCCAATGTTCCTTTTTTCCAAAATAATATTTTTGTTGGCGAAATAGCTCCGTTTGCTCTTCACGTTTGGCTGAGAAATCGCCCGGAAATTGCAGTCACGAAAACACCGAAAAATATTCCAAATAAGCTCCATAATAATCGACAGAAACATGGCAAACGCTGTTTATAATCAATCCTCAAGGTGTTTTTCAAATATCTATTCGATAATATATCCACCGGGACAATTGGTTTTTCAGTAGGACCGATTGGAATAATGGCTACCTCTGTATTTTATGAGAGCCATCAGGTGACCACTTGCGCAATGTAGTATGGGTATTCTTCAACATAAATGCGTAAAACTACGTCACAATGCTGTAGACACCTTGGGGAATACGGAGAAAAAGTAATCTGGTTGATAGCCCATTCACTGCTCAATAGGGACGCATCGGAACGCAGGGCATTCAAAACATGAGTCACTTCCGGATTGGATTTTTCTCAGGCTTTCACCTGCAATATCAGTTCTGTTATACTCAGACAATATTTTTTACAGTTTTGGAAACTTTTGTGTTTTCTATCCTAAGCTGTCAATTATATGCATATTCTAGCATCTTGTCCTGACAAAATCTTCCGTTTACTACGGGAATGTTATTTTTCCAAAAATGAAAATACTGCCCCCTAGTCGCAAAAGGTTAAAGGTCTTGCTCACATCAGCTACCGAGAGCGTTATCACACAGTCATCCAGAACAGCTGGTGCTTACATCCATGCTTCAGTGTTGCTTGCCTCGAAGCGAGCATAAAAGGCATTTAGCTCATCTGGTAGGCTCGCGTCTGGGTTTCCCTATGTAGTCCGTAATAGTTTTCAAGCCCTGTCACATCCGGTGTAGTAGGATGAAATCTTAATTCTGTATTGACGCTTTGCTTGTTTGATGGTTCATCTGAGGGCAAAAGGGATTCCTTATAAGCGGCAGGATTAGTCTCCCGCTCCTTGAAAGCGGCAGTTCTAGCCTTTAGCTCGATGCAGATGTTGCCTGTAATCCATGGCTTCTGGTTGGGATATGTACGTAGTGTCACTGTGGGGACGACGTCATCGATGCACTTTTATTGATGAAGCCGATGACTGAGGTGGTGTATTCCTCAATACCATTGGATGAATCCCGGAACATATTTCAGTCTGTGCTAACAAAACAGTGCTGTAGTGTAGCATCCATGTCATCTGACCACTTCCTTATTGAGCGAGTCACTGGTACGTCCTGCTTTAGTTTTTGCTTGTAAGCAGCAATCAGGAAAATTGAATTAAGTTCGGATTTGCCAAATGGAGGGCGGGGGAGAGCTTTGTATTCATCGGTGTGTGTGGAGTAAAGGAGGTCTAGGATTCCCCCCCCCCCTAGTTGCACATGTGACATGCTGGTAAAAATTTGGTAAAACTGATTTAAGTTTGCCTGCCTCAACTTCTTTGGGACTGGGGGGCAGTATTGAGTAGCTTGGATGAATAAGGTGCCAAGAGTAAACTGCCTGCTACTCAGGCCTAAAAGCTAGAATAGGCATATAATTAGCAGATTTGGATAGAAAACACACTGTCAGAGTATAACAGAACTCATATGGCAGGCAAAAAACTGAGAAAAATCCAACCAGGAAGTGGGAAATCTGAGGTTTGTAGTTTTTTAAGTCATTGCCTATCGAATATACAGTGTCTATGGGGTCATATGCACTTCCTAAAGCTTCCAATGGATGTCAACAGTCAATAGAACCTTGTTTGAGACTTCTACTGTGAAGGAGGGGGGATTGAGAGCTGATTGAGTCAGGTGTCTGGCAGAGTACCATGAGCTCAGTCTCGCTCGCTCCGATGAGAGTTAGCTGCATTCCATTGCATTTCTACAGACAAAGGAACTGTTCGGTTGAAACATTATTGAAGATTTATGATAAAAACATCCTAAAGATTGATTCTATACTTCGCTTGACATGTTTCTACGAACTGCAATATGACTTTACGTCTGAACTTTCGCCTGGACTTGCCCGCGCCTCCTGAGTTTGGATTTGTGTACTAAACGCGAGAACAAAAAGGAGGTATTTTGGACATAAATGATGGACTTTATCGAACAAAACAAACATTTATTGTAGAACTGGGATTCCTGGGAGTGAATGAAGATGATCAAAGTGAATATTTATAATGCTATTTCTGACTTCTGATGACTCCACAACATGGCGGGTATCTGCATGGCTTGTTTGTGTGTCTGAGCGCCGTACGCAGATTACTGCACGTTTTGCTTTTTCCGTTAAAAAAAATTGAAATCTGACACAGCGGTTGCATTAAGGAGAAGTTTATCTAAAGTTCCATGTATAATAGTTGTATCTATTATCAATGTTTATTATGAGTATTTCTGTGAATTGATGTGGCTCTCTGCAAAATCACTGCATGTTTTGGAACTACTGAACATAACGCCAATGTAAAATTTGATTTTTGGATATAAATATTCACTTTATCGAACAAAACATACATGTTTTGTAACATGAAGTCCTATGAGTGTCATCTGACGAAGATTATCAAAGGTTAGTGATGAATTCTATCTATATTTCTGCTTTTTGAGACTCCTCTCTTTGGCTGGAAAAATGGCTGTGTTTTTCTGTGACTTGGTGGTGACCTAACAATCGTTTGTGGAGCTTTCGCTGTAAAGCCTTTTTGAAATCAGACACTGTGGCTGGATTAACGATAATTTAATCTTTAAAATGGTGCCTAATACTCGTGTGTTTGAGAAATTTGATTTATGAGATTTCTGTTGATTGAATTTGGCGCCCTGCAATTTCATTGGCTGTTGGCGAGGGGTTCCGCTAGCTGAACGGGGTTCCGTTCCCAGACAGGTTAATCTGCTGATGTTTTACAATTTATTTGTAATAATGACAATTACAACAATACTGAATGAACACTTATTTTAACTTAATATAGTACCTCAATAAAATCAATTTAGCCTCAAATAAATAATGACACATGTTCAATTTGGTTTAAATAATGCAACAACAAAGTGTTGGGGAAGTAAAAGTGCAATATGTGACATGTAAAAAAGCTCAAGTTTGACTTCCTTGCTCAGAACATGAGAACATATGGAAGTTGGTGGTTCCTTTTAACATGAGACTTCAATATTCCCAGGTAAGAGGTTTTAGGTTGTAGTTATAGTATTTATAGGACTATTTCTCTCTACACCATTTGTATTTCATTAACCTTTGTCGATTGAATGTTCTAATAGGCACTTTAGTATTCAAATCAAATGTATTTATATAGCCTTTCGTACATCAGCTGATACCTCAAAGTGCTGTACAGAAACCCAGCCTAAAACGCCAAACAGCAAGCAATGCAGGTGTAGTACTGCCAGTGTAACAGTATAGCTTCCGTCCCTCTCCTCGCTCCTCCCTGGGCTCGAACCAGGAACACATCAACAACAGCCACACTCGAAGCAGCATTACCCATCACTCCACTCCCCTCTGCAAGGGGAATAACTACTCCAAATCTCAGAGCGAGTGAAACGCTATTAGCGCGCACCCCGCTAACTAGCTAGCCATTTCACATCGGTTACACCTGCCATCAGGCTGATAGGCTTGAAGTCATAAACAGCGCTGTGCTTGCAAAGAGCTGCTGGCAAAATGCACAAAAGTGCTGTTTGAATGAATGCTTACAAGCATGCTGCTGCCTACCATCGCTCAGTCAGACTGCTCTATCAAATATCAAATCATAGACTTAATTTTAACATAATAACACACAGAAGTACGAGCCTTTGGTCATTAATATGGTCGAATCCGGAAACTATAATTTCGAAAACAAAACGTTTATTCTTTCAGTGAAATACGGAACCGTTCCGTATTTTATCTAACGGGCGGCATCTCTAAGTCTAAATATTCTTGTTACATTGTGCAACCTTCAAATGTCATGTCATAATTACGCAAAATTCTGGCAAATTAGTTCGCAATGAGCCAGGCTGCCCAAACTGTTACATATACCCCAACTCTGCGTAAAATGAAATCTGATTTCCTGATGAATCCCCTTTCCCGATTGTTTGGGGCATCTGGAAAAAAGCTTGTCCGTAGAAGACAAGGTGAGCACTACCATCAGTCCTGTGTCATGCAAACAGTAAAGCACGCTGAGACCATTCATGTGTGGGGTTGTTTCTCAGCCAAGGGAGTGGGCTCACTCAAAATTTTGCCTAAGAACACAACCATAAATAAAGAATGGTACCAACACATCCTTTTAGGGCAACTACTCCCAACCATCCGGGAACAGTTTGGTGAAGAACAATGCCTTTACAGCATGATGGAGCACCTTGCCATAAGGCAAAAGTGATAACTAAGTGGCTCGGGGAACAAAACATCGATATTTTGAGTCCATGGCCAGGAAACTCCCCAGACCTTAATCCCATTGAGAACTTGTGGTCAATCCTCAAGAGACGGGTGGACAAACAAAAACTCTTGACAAATTCTGACAAACTCCAAGCATCGATTATGCAAGAATGGGCTGCCACCATGTGTGGCCCAGAAGTTAACTGACAGCATGCCAGGGCAGATTGCAGAGGTCTTGAAAAAGAAGGGTCAACACTGCACATATTGACTCTTTGCATCAACTTCATGTAATTGTCAATAAAAGCCTTTGACACTTAGGAAATGCTTGTAAATATATGTCAGTATTCCATAGTAACATCTGACAAATATCTAAAGACAGTGAAGCAGCAAACTTTGTGAAAATTCATGTGTAATTCTCAAAACTTTTGGCCACGACTGTACACATACTTCTCCTTTCCTCATGATGCCAACTATTTTGTGAAGTGCACCAGTCCCCCCTGCAGCAAAGCATCCCCACAACATGATGCTGCAACCCCCGTGCTTCACGGTTGGGATGGTGTTCTTCGGCTTGCATGCCTTCCCCTTTTTCCTCCAAACATAACGATGGTCATTAAGGCCAATCGGTTCTATTTTTGTTTCATCAGACCAGAGAAATTTCTACAAAAAGTATGATCTTTGTCCCCACGTGCAGTTTCAAACCGTAGTCTGGCTTTTTTAATGGGGGTTTTAGAGAAGTGGCTTCTTCCTTGCTGAACGGCCTTTCAGGTTATGTCGATATATGACTCGTTTTACTGTGGATATAGATACTTTTGTACCCGTTTTCTACTGCATCTTCACAAGGTTCTTTGCTGTTGATCAGCACTTTTTGCACCAAAGTATATTCATCTCTAGGAGACAGAACACGTCTCCTTCTTGAGTGGTATGACGGCTGTGTGGTCCAATGGTGTTTATACTTGCGTACTACTGTTTGTACAGATGAACGTGATATCTTCAGGCGTTTGGAAATTTACTTGTGAAGGTCTACAATTTTTTCCAGAGGTCTTGGCTGATTTCTTTTGATTTTCCCATGATGTCAAGCAAACAGGCAATGAGTTTGAAGGTAGGCCTTGAAATACATCCACAGGCACACCTCCAATTGACTCAAATTATGTCAATTAGCCTATCAGAAGCTTCTAAAGCCATGACATCATTTTATGGAATTTTCCAAGCTGTTTAAAGGCACAGTCAACTTAGTGTATGTAAACTTCTGACCCACTAGAATTGTGATACAGTTAATTATGAGTGAAATAATCTGTCTGTAAACAATTGCTGGAAAAAAATACTTGTGTCATGCACAAAGTAGATGACTTAACAAACTATAGTTTTGTCAAGTTGGTTAACAAGAAATTTGTGGAGTGTTTGAAAAACGTGTTTTAATGACTCCAACCTAAGTGTATGTAAACTTCCGACTTAAACTGTATATCCATGACATTCGTGATTTCCTTAAGTGATAGTTTGATTTCCTTTACAGCCCATTGAGGTATTTAAAACTGTTATAATCTCCCACAATAGTAAGATTTTTGTATTGCTTGTAGGATTGATAAATTATTATATTATAAATTGTCACCATAGCATCACCCACCTGTATTACGCGCTCCAGCAGGTATATCTCTCTGGTCACCCCCAAAACCAATTCTTTCTTTGGCCGCATCTCCTTCCAGTTCTCTGCTGCCAATGACTGGAACGAACTACAAAAATCTCTGAAACTGGAAACACTTATCTCCCTCACTAGCTTTAAGCACCAGATGTCAGAGCAGCTCACAGATTACTGCACCTGTACATAGCCCACCTATAATTTAGCCCAAACAACTACCTCTTTCCCTACTGTATTTATTTTATTTATTTTGCTCCTTTGCACCCCATTATTTTTATTTCTACTTTGCACATTCTTCCACTGCAAATCTACCATTCCAGCGTTTTACTTGCTATATTGTATTTACTTTGCCACCATGGCCTTTTTTTGCCTTTACCTCCCTTATCTCACCTCATTTGCTCACATCGTATATAGACTTGTTTATACTGTATTATTGACTGTATGTTTGTTTTACTTCATGTGTAACTGTGTCGTATGTGTCGAACCGCTTTGCTTTATCTTGGCCAGGTCGCAATTGTAAATGAGAACTTGTTCTCAACTTGCCTACCTGGTTAAATAAAGGTGAAATATTTTTTTTTTTTTTTTTTAAAGACACGTGGATGTTGTTCCCAATACCATGAAGCATACAGAGTTCTAAAAACACTTCTGGGTGCCATGTGCTGTACACTAAACAGAGGAATGTCCGAACACCTGATTTCCGGTCTCTAAATGCACATTTACACGCAACATTCATGCCCCCGCCTGACTGACCTCTCTGGCTACATGCAGCCTTGGCTGCCAGGGCTGTGTAGTGCGACCATTTTACTTGCATTTGTTCCTAAATACTTTACTGTGCCACCTGTAAATGTAATTTAGGAGCACCAGTGCGCCTAGAAAGAATCCTTAATATCTAAAATATTTGCATGAGAGGAAACTGGTCTTGTAAGCACCTCAGACCAGGACAGTTTCTGAGAAGCTCTACACCATAACACGGAAGTGGTCACTCACGGCTGTATGTTATGCAACACTGGTTAAACATTTCACATAATTGTTCAAGTGGAAGCTTATGCCTGTGTATACATAGGGTAGTGACAAAAAGGCTTATACTTCCTGAGAATGTTCCATTTGTCTCATCCAGAAACATGCAAGACATAAGGCATTCTCGTGCACGTAACCATTTCTGTTCCTTCAGCAGGTTACGTAATCCAGGCTCATTTGGGTGTGACTGATGGTTAACAGAGGCAGTGCAGAAGAAGTGTTTGCATGCGGTCAAGCTCCCTCAAAAACCTGTAGATTATTACAGGGCCATTTGTTCACATTACATAACATAATAGCCTAAATACCTTAAAGATCTGGAAAAGATGCTAACCCTTGTGAAATGCTGCCCCTGTATCTCAAACTGGTTAGTGCTTACTTAGTAGCCTTACTGGGGTTGTCCTGAATTCTGTTAACTTTTAAAACGTGTTTCTAGCAAGATAAAGGCATGAACAAGACCCTATTAGTTAAGGGGCAGGCCCGACCTACCTGTAGTAGCGTGACTGCAGGTACGTGGAGCACACGGCTTTGGACACGTGGCTGGCCGAGCCAAAGTCGATCACTTTCACCCGGTAAGGCTGTCGCACCGGGTCCACCAGCATAATGTTCTCCGGCTTCAGGTCAGCGTGGATCAGGCCCAAGCTCTTGAGCTTCTTCAGCGCAGTGGCCACCTGCTGTAAGACCGGTCTGATCACCTTCAATGGCAGCGGGCTAAACTTGTTCTGCTTGAGAAAGTCATAGAGGTTTTGCTCCAGCATTTCAAACACCAGGCAAGTGTGGCTGCGGTGCTGGAAGCACTCGAATGCCCGCACCAGGTTGTGCTCATCAGCGTTCTCCCCACTCAGACGGGCAAGGATGCCCACCTCAATCTGGCCCTGCCTTGCATACGATGGGTGGTTCTTCAAGATCTTGATAGCCACAACCTCCCCTGTGCCTCGCTTCCAACACTTCACCACCTGTCCGAAGGTGCCACGACCTAGGAACTCCAGCACCTCATAAGTGTTCTTCATGGAGCACAAGACCTCGTGCTGCACCAACTGGTAGTCCCCATCCCCTGCCGCATTACGAGCCCCAGTCCCACCAACATTCTGTTTGGGGGACACTCCCCCCATGGTGTTCTTGTTCCCTACATTAGTTTGCAACATGGCAGGTATCATGGAAATGTCCTCCACTATCTGCATGGCTTTCCCACTGTTCTCCACTCACCCTTACAGTTCAGCCCACATCGCAGGAAGCTGTCCAATTAGAGCACAGGAGGTTTGAACTACCTCCTTCACCTTGTTCACTGTTGCTTCTCTAGCCACAGTCCCCGAAACCCAGGGTGACTGCACCTACACTGCTGTCCCCCTGCAGCCTCAGCTTCTCTGGACCCTTGCCTTGACAGGGGGGGGAGGGGGTCGTTTTTTGGAGCAACTCCCTGTGTACTTCTTTCAGGGATGTAGCTGCCGGCAAAGATAATTGAAAGGAGGATATTGGTAGGCTTAGCAATGCCAAGGTTTACTCCAATTATATAGGTCTGCAGGGTCCTCCTATGAAAAACACAGTGATTGAGCTCAACTGTGGGTTTCTTCACACTGCAAAAGGCACTTGTTTGGGTTTGATAAACATGTGGTGGGTAGACCAAAACGTGTGAGGTCATACCTGTAAGAGAGAAAGGGGAATGATTAGTTTACTTGAACTACTTCATTTCTGTAAATTCATCTTTAGGGAGTTAAATGCAATTTAGCCAGACACGTTGTTGTTATGTGGGTGATTGGTGGAAGTTGTATTGAGAAGGATAACAAAGCATGTTAATGAGGATGCACGCAAACATTTCAGTTAGATCAGATAGAAATTGGGGGAAAGGCAGGCATGCTATTTGTTCAATAGCAAGCTATACTGTGGCATTCAGCAAAAAACTCAAAACTAAACGTAATGAGGGGGATCGCATAACTCTGTGGGCGAGCTATGCTGCCTGTCACTCAGGCAGGAAAAGCAGAGAAAGCAAAAAGGTAACTACAGCAGATAAGAGCAGCTTTATTCAACCAGCAAACTGTGACACTATAGACCACAGGCAAACAGAGACAGACCATCTGCTTGTACGTCAAAAGATAAGCATTCAGCATAAACTGTTTAAAATGTAAGCTTGCCTCTATAGTCTCTGTTGGAGTACCAGCAAAGTTGGGAAACATGACAGGTTTAGCTGTGCTGCTGATTATAGTTAGTGTTTGCTTCAAAGTATGGGAAGGTTTTATGCTGACATGACACTAGTTACAACTAGAGTTACTAACACCTAACTCAAAGTCCTCCTGGCATGTATGAAAAGGCTATTTTGATATAGGCACGATGCACCAATAATGAAGGGGATGGTTTTTTACTGATTGTTTATCCTGTGTCTTTCCCACTCAAACGCCCACATGGAAAAACACAAAGCCCCAGCCAATATAACTGGATTTTCAAATCCAAATGACTGGAGGTCTCAACCCCAAGGGGAAAAAAAAACATTGATAGAATCAAACAAAAAGTACCACATTCAGGAGCACACTTCTGTGCAAGTACTGCACTTACAACTCCCTCGCTGTGAGTCACATCAGCCAGACAAACTAGTTACACCTTAGGGTACAAATATGCCAAGTTCAGACAGGCTAATGGGTGTCTTCTGTATCAAAAGGATCTACATTACTTCAGTTCCTAATTGAAGTAATATTGAAAACAAAATATAAAACATGGCTAGTTGTATAACACATTTAACTAAAGCATGTCATCCTGCCGATGCCGAAAGGAACTGTGCAAAACAAAACCCCCATTAAAAAAAAAGTTCACACTCCGGGGTTCCCCCTTTCTTTATCATTATTTTCATATGCTTGTCAGACACTTAGTAGCTACCACACTAAGTACCAAAACAGAGCCAGCTGCAATGCCTGCTGTCCCTACACCACACCCCAGCAATGGTAGGAGACCCTAGCCCAGTATTGAATTACACTCCTCCTCACCATTTCTGGATTAGAAGGCTGCCTGCTATAAAAGGCCACGTGTAAATCATCAACAAATGGGTGAGTTGCAGAGTAGACTGAGGGGTATGGGTGATTGATAAAACACCTGACTACAAGAAAGTAACTAAACTAGTAGTGTTAAGGCAGAAATCCACTAGTATGTATATTATGCAGCGAATATTTTATCTAGCTATATGACCGAGTTATAAAATATGATTATAAGATATCTGGCTGGTGAATGTAACGTTAGCTAGCTAAGCGTTTAATGTTAGCTTGTCAGCCATGTATAGCTAGCTATAGGGAGGACATGGGATTAAACGCCCCCCCCCTCACTGATAGTGTGCAGTACTGTCACAGTATATTTGGTATGCGGCTAGTCCACAAAATGTAGCTAGCTATTAAACATGAACGTTGGCTAACCAGTTAGCTTGTAAATTGAAGTTGTAGCTAGTAAATTGAAGTTGTAACATTAGCTAGCTAACGTTTGCTAAACAGCCAAGATTGGTATCTGAATTAAAGATTAGCTCGCTAACTAAACTATGTACAGTATGGGTAGGAGAATGGAGATGGCAATAATTAGCTAACCCCCCCCCCCCCCCCTCAAAAAATGTACGAAATGTAGTTACAAACCAAAGGACGAATCAAAAAGTCAACCCAGGCTGACGAACAAACTTTTTGCTAACGTTAGCTAGCTTGACATATTTGCTAGCTAACGTGAAACGAACGATTTGCTAGATATTTAACTACCGACGAAATGCATAAAAATATAAGTTGGGCTAGATATTATTGTAGCGCACATACCTTTATAAACAATAGTAAATGACAGAATCCAGGGCTTCTCTGAACATGCTAACGAGTTAACAAGTACCCACACCATGCTCGGTTTGCCTGCAATGCTGCCATCTTGTTCTCTTAGACAACGAGGATCTCGATAAACCCACCATCTCCCACATGTTAAACTCCAAATAACTCACGTATTACACCATTAAATGAAACCAGTCTTCGTCCACTGCGTAGTTAACAACTGCCAGTTTCGGGGAAAAATGGCTCTTGTTTTCGTTTCAAGGGCCACGAAACCCATATTTCTAACCTTTGTGGGGACCAGTTGTTCCAGAGACCGCACTGTTCCAGCACTTTGCTCGTTGTTGCTGAGTCCCTCCCCACCCCTGTTGCGTGTGGAATGTTTGAGAGTCATGGAACAAGAGCAGAGAAATCGACTCACCATGAGCTGATTTTTGAGAAATGTGCTTGACATCAAAACTACATTTAAACTACAACAATTAACATTTATTAAAGGTAAAAACAAAAAACTATGACAGATTTGTGCAAATGTGGACATTCCCCATAGCCTCATGTGATCAGTTACAGCAATCCAATTATAGTACCAATTTAAAAATGATTTTAATTTACCACCAATATCCTTAATTGAACTCTAATGCAATTAATGCAATTCTATCAAATGTATTTTCAATGTCATGGGGGTGACCCCACCACATAAAATATAAATAGAATCCGTTTTTAAACACAATTGATAAGGACTGCATTCTATCCATAACAATTCATTTTATATTCTGGGCAATTCTAAAATGTACACAATTTTTTTCAAATTAAGAGCTGCCTGCAAGCTAGCCTTTGATCATGACTCTCATTACGCTTCAATCACACCAACAGGGAAGGCATTTTGGTACCCCAGAATTACATTATTTTCCAATGAAACGCTGCGTTTGCCTTGCAGCATTGCCAGAGGCAGTTGCAGTGCGTTCTGTGTGGTACAAACGTTGTATTTATCGAACGTATGCGTCAAACTGTATGTGTAGATGGCTTGACAGAAATAGTAGCAGAAGGTGAATGTTGAACATTTGTTGCACACATATCCAGATGATGCTGCATACTATTTTGCGCAAAACACTATCGGTGTGATCAAGGTGTTACAATACATTACACATAACGTCTCGAATACACCGACAGCGCGGTTGCGTTTTGGTACACCAGAAGTACATTAATTTCCGATGGAACACTGCATTTGCCTTGCAGCATTGTTTTGTAGAGGCAGTTGCTGTGCATTCTGTGTGGTGCATACATTGGATTTATCACATTGTATGCATAGATGGCTTGACTGAAATGGTAGCAGATGCCTTGATCACACCTACAGCATCATTACACAAAATGGTATGCAGCATATGTGTGCAAAACAGTTACACATTCACCATCTGCTACTATTTATGTCAAGCTGTCTATGCATACAATTTGATGGAGAAGTTCGATAAATCCAGCATATGCACCACACAGAACGTACTGAAACTGCCTCTGCACCCCAATGCTGCATGGCAAATGCAGCATTCCATTGGAAATTAATGTACTTCTGGTGTACCAAAATGCAAAACGATGTCGGTGTGATCTAGGCGTTAGGTGAAAGTTGAATTTTTGTTGCACACATATCCAGATGATGCTGCGTATCATTTGCGCAAAAACGCTGTAGGTGTTTTCAAGGCATAAGTCATTGGATGAAGGCGTCTTCTGTAGGGGATATTGTTCTGTCGGGGTATATTGTTAACGATCAGGTCTGAACATTAAAACGCATCGCTTGCGGTACGGTTTTGGAAGCATAAGGACCTTGTCTTTATGCTTCCAAAGGACAGCAATAAATACTTTTCACAAATAAATATTGATAGACACTAGACAGGGCATTGACAGCCTAAACCTGCATGCGACTGGCAATAAACAATAACTGTGTTCATCTGATCAAATCAAATCAAATTATATTGGTCACATACACATTTTTAGCAGATGTTATTGTGGGTGTAGCAAAATGCTGGTGTTCCTAGCTCTAACAGTGCAGTAGTATCTAACAATTCACAATACACACAAATCTGAAAGTAAAATAATGGAAATAATATATATATAAATATTAGTACGAGCAATGTCGGAGTGGCATTGACTAAAATACAATAGAGTAGAATACAGTATATACATATGAGATGAGTAAAGCAGCATGTAAACATTATTAAAGTGGCCAGTGATTGTATATAGTGATTAAAGTGATTAAAGTGCCCATGTCTGTATATAGTGCAGCAGCCACTTGTAGGGGTGGCAGGTAGCCTAGTGGTTAGATAGTTGGACTGAAAGGTTGCAAGATCAAATCCCCAAGCTGACAAGGTAAAGAAAAATCTGTCGTTCTGCCCCTGAACAAGGCAGTTAACCCATTGTTCCTAGGCTGTCATTGAAAATAAGAATTTGTTCTTAACTGACTTGCCTAGTCAAATAATTAGTAAGGTCCAGTGTAGAATAACTATGTCGTAGCTGTCTAGTGATGTGGTAACTAACAGGTGTGAAGCACCAGGGGAAATAACTCTCCAAGACCCTCAGAAGGTCTCCGAAACGTGTTAATTTTCCCACAGTAACTTGAAGTTAATGGCCGTGTTCAAGAGCATCCAGATGACTGCCGATTAACTAATATAATAAATATATAAATAAAGACTCATTATTTTTTGTACATCAGTCAGTCACAATTTACCCATACATTGCGGTTTTGATCCTCTTGAACATAGCCAATGTCTGGGCCAATATTGAAAGTGTTCTGTTTCCCTCTGCTGTTAGATATGTGTAACTCAAAATGAATAGAGCCACACAGTGGAAGTGTCATTATACCTATAAAATCTAGCGGTCAAACAGGGAAATAGTTCCAATAGTTTTTCCAACATTAATATTTCCACATAGTTTTCTTTTTAAACACTTAAAATAAGGTCTGTGTATGCTTGCCCTGGCGTGACATTTTGATAACGTAAATCCCACTCGGACAAGGTGACCTTTATCAATATATTCGCCTGTATTTACCCTCCAAAAATGAAATGCTAATTAGCTGCTAAAGTGGCTATCATGAAGTACTACAAATGCCGTGATGATCTTACTGAGACTGCCTAATCGAGGCAAAGGTAAGAATCTCTGGATTAACTATGATAGCTAAATGTAGAAATTCATAAACTGGCAAAATTGATTTAAATGGACAATTCTTTGAACTGTCTTCTGCAAGTTTTAAATTGGCACAATACCTGTTAGCAAATGTGTCAGCTAGCAATGACATGCAGGGATTTATAGTTTTGCATGATGTCTACTTTCATGCTAATTAGCATTTTCGAATCAGAGTAAATAGAGCAGAATATATTGATACAAGTCACCTTGTCCTAGAGAGATTTACACAGTTATCAAAATGTCACACCAGGGCAAACCTACACAACACAGATCTTACTTTAAGAGTTTCTATGAAAGGTGGAAAAACAATTGGAACCATTTTCCTGTTTGACGGCTAGGTTTTACGGTATTTATGACTCATACTGTGGTGCTCTAGCCTTGCTTCCATTGCTCCAAGAGTCCCTAATGCAGTGTTTCCCAAACTCTGTACTTGGGACCACAATTTGTGCACGTTTTGGTTTTTGCCCTAGCACTACACATCTGATTCAAATAAGCAACTATTCATCAAGCTTTAATTATTTGAATCAAAACTTTCCTAACGGTAAAAAAAAGCCTGGGGTTACAAAATAGAGTAAATTCTCCAACAAAGGACATGCTACACTCATATTAAATTCTTGTGCTTCTAGTTCCGACCGTGCAGTAATATCTAACAATTTCACAACAACTACCTTACCACAAGTGTAAAGGAATGAATAAGAATATATGGAAGAGCGATGGCCGAACGGCATAGGCAAGATGGAGTAGATGGTATACAGTATTTACATATGAGATGAGTAATGTAGGGTATGTGAACATTTTATAAAGTGGCATTGTTTAAAGTGACTAGTGATACATTTATTGCATCCAATTTTTATTTATTAAAGTGGCTAGAGATTTGAGTCAGTATGTTGGCAGCAGCCACTCAATGTTAGTGATGGCTGTTTAACAGTCTGATGGCCTTGAGATAGAAGCTGTTTTTCAGTCTCGGTCCCAGCTTTGATGCACCTGTACTGACCTCGCCTTCTGGACAATAGTGGGGTGAACAGGCAGTGGCTCGGGTGGTTGTTCTCCTTGATTATCTTTTTGGCCTTCCTGTGACATCAGGTGGTGTAGGTGTCCTGGAGGGCAGGTAGTTTACCCCTGGTGATGCGTTGTGCAGACCTCACTACCCTCTGGAGAGCCTTACGGTTGTGGGCGGAGAAGTTGCTGTACCAGGCGGTGATACAGCCCGACAGGATGCCCTCGATTGTGCATCTGTACAAGTTTGTGAGTGTTTTTGGTGACAAGACAAATTTCTTCAGCCTCCTGTTGCGCCTTCTTCACCATGCTGTCTGTGTGGGTGGACCATTTCAGTTTGTCCGTGATGTGTATGCCGAGGAACTTAAAACTTTCCACCTTCTCCACTACTGTCCGGTCGATGTGGATAGGAGGGTGCTCCCTCTGCTGTTTCCTGAAGTCCACAATCATCTCCTTTGTTTTGATTACATTGAGTGTGAGGTTATTTTCCTGACACCACACTCCGAGGGCCCTCACCTCCTCCCTGTAGGCCGCCTCATCGTTGTTGGTAATCAAGCCTACCACTCTAGTGTCGTCTGCAAACTTGATGATTGAGTTGGAGGCGTGCATGGCCACGCAGTCATGGGTGAACAGGGAGTACAGGAGGGGGCTGAGAACGCACCCTTATGGGGCCCCAGTGTTGAGGATCAGCGGGGTGGAGATGTTGTTTCCTACCCTCACCACCTGGAGGCGGCCCGTCAGAAAGTCCAGGACCCAGTTGCACAGGGCGGGTCAAAACCCAGGGTCTCGAGCTTAATAACAAATTTGGAGGGTACTATGGTGTTAAATCCTGAACTGTAATCGATACACAGCATTATTACATAGGTATTCGTCTTGTACAGATGGGTTAGGGCAGTGTGCAGTGTGATTGTGTTGTCTGTGGACCTATTGGGGCAGTAAGCAAATTTTACATAAATGTAAAAGCAAAAAATATTCTCAGGATTGAAGTGCTTAGTGCTGGGTGCTGAACATCGCTTTATTGATATGTGATTACAGCATCACACATTACACTAAATACAGCAACTCGCCCAAGCCTCCCCATTTCTCCTTCACCCAAATCCAGACAGCTGATGTTCTGAAAGAGCTGCAAAATCTGGACCCCTACAAATCTGCAGGGCTAGACAATATGGACCCTCTCTTTCTAAATTTATCTGCCGAAATTGTTGCAACCACTATTACTAGCCTGTTCAACCTCTCTTTCGTATCGTCTGAGATTCCCAAAGATTGGAAAGCTGCAGCGGTCATCCCCCTCTTCAAAAGGGGAGACACTCTAGACCCAAACTGCTACAGACCTATATCTATCCTACCCTGCCTTTCTAAGGTCTTCGAAAGCCAAGTTAACAAACAGATCACCAACCATTTCGAATCCCACCGCACCTTCTCCGCTATGCAATCTGGTTTCAGAGCTGGTCATGGGTGCACCTCAGCCACACTCAAGATCCTAAACGATATCATAACCGCCATCGATAAGAGACATTACTGTGCAGCCGTCAAAATTCATCAACCTAGCCAAGGCTTTCGATTCTGTCAATCACCACATCCTTTTCGGCAGACTCAACAGCCTTGGTTTCTCAAATGATTGCCTCGCCTGGTTCACCAACTACTTCTCTGATAGAGTTCAGTGTGTAAAATCGGAGGGCCTGTTGTCCGGACCTCTGGAAGTCTCTATGGGAGTGCCACAGGGTTCAATTCTCGGGCCGACTCTCTTCTCTGTATACATCAATGATGTCGCTCTTGCTGCTGGTGATTCTCTGATCCACCTCTACGCATACAACACCATTCTGTATACCTCTGGCCCTTCTTTGGACACTGTGTTAAGTAACCTCCAGACGAGTTTCAGTGCCATACAACTCTCCTTCCGTGGCCTCCAACTGCTTTTAAATGCAAGTAAAACTAAATGCATGCTCTTCAACCGATCGCTGCCCACACCTGCCTGCCCGTCCAGCATCACTACTCTGGACAACTACAAATACCTAGGTGTCTGGTTAGACTGTAAACTCTCCTTCCAGACGCACATTAAGCATCTCCAATCCAAAATTAAATCTAGGATCGGCTTCCTATTTCGCAAGAAAGTGTCCTTCACTCATGCTGCCAAACATACCCTTGTAAAACTATTCTACCGATCCTTGACTTCGGCGATGTCATTAACAAAAATAGCCTCCAACACTCTACTCAGCATACTGGATGAAGTCTATTACAGTGCCATCTGTTTTGTCACCAAAGTCCCATATACTACCCACCACCCCAACCTGTATGCTCTCGTTGGCTGGCCCTCACTACATATTTGTCGCCAAACCCATTGGCTACAGGTCATAATTTTCTAGGTAAAGCCCTGCCTTATCTCAGCTCACTGGTCACCATAGCAACACCCACCTGTAGCACGCGCTCCAACAGGTATATTGCGCTGGTCATCCCCAAAGCCAACACTTACATTTGCCACCTTTCCTTCCAGTTCTCTGCTGCCAATGACTGAAACAAATTGCAAAAATCTCTGAAGCTGAAGACATATCTCCCTCACTAACTTTAAGCATCAGCTGTCAGAGCAGCTTACCGATCGATCACTGTACACAGCACATCCAACTTCCTCATCCCCATATTATTTATCCTCTTGCACCCCAATAGCTCTATTTTCACATCTGCACATCTCACACCAGTGTTGATTCTTAATTGTAATAATTTTGCCTCACCTCCCTACATTTGCACACTTTGTACATAGATTTGTGTTGACTACATTTGTGTAACTTGTGACACTGCTTTGAGTCATCTTGGCCAGGTAGCAGTTGTAAATGAGAATTTCTCAACTGGCCTACCTGGTTAAAAAAAATATATATATATATTTAGGGTAGGGACGTCCCAAGGATCCCTGATAGCACTAACCGGTGAAAATGGTCACTAGTTACCACAGTCATAAACCCCGCCTATTTCTACAATCTTAATGTGATTTTAAACCCAACCATAACCACACTGCCAACCTTATGCATGACCCTCACTAAATTAAGACCAGAAATACAATATGACTTTGGTAAGTGGAAACAGGTGAACATGGCGTTTTACGGCATCGACTGTGGCCAAAATGACGTACTTCAGAAACTCTGAAATTCACAACATCAGTTCCAATGTGTGTATTGCCTTTTGGATACTGTGGGAAATGGAGCTCATCTTTCTATGAGTTTAAGTCAAAATGTTCAATAAGTTCTCAGATGACTACAATTTCATTATTTATGATTATGACAGTGCGCAATGTACCATGGTGTCCATTAAGACTTTATTTAAATTTAATTCAGAATCACATGCATACAAAGTGACCTAGGCATGTACAAACATGTACAAAGTGATCTTTTGACAACATTGACAATGGCTACACACTGACAGCAGACACAGAATCTCCAAAATACTGAACAAATATTTCTGGGTGGCCTTGGTAAAATTGCCTGAGGAGCCGTTTCCTCTCTTTGGCAGAGTGCTTTGGGTCTTCATTAATATTCCTCAGTAACACCAACAGCGCTTCTTGTGTTGTTCTTTGAGTACAGTCAGAATAAGCCTTTGTTGAGACTTGCTGACAGAACGTGTACCCTAAGGACAATGGAGAAAACAAAATGTAAGTGATGTATTTGAGGCGGTCAGCACTCGTCCACAAAGACTACTACTAGATAGATATTTTACCTGTCACATCTGGTTGTTCCCCTTGCACAACTCTGGCAAGTTTGTCACTGACCAGCTTGTGCAAAGATCCTGGTATCTGAGACAGAAATGTTTCAAGCCAGCCATATATCAAACTTGATGTAATGATTGCATGCTCATATGGCATTCACAACATAGTGGTAATAAGAATACATGAGTTATTTGTACACGCAATGTGAATCCACCTTTTTTTTACAATTTATTTGACCCCCTTTTTCTCCAATTCCATAGTATCCAATTATTCGTAGTTACTATCTTGTCTCATCACTACAACTCCCGTACGGGCTCGGGAGAGATGAAGGTTGAAAGTCATGCGTCCTCCGAAACACAACCCAACCAAGCCGCACTGCTTCTTAGCACACCGCGCATCCAACCAGGAAGCCAGCTGCACCAATGTGTCGGAGGAAACACAGTGCACCTGGCGACCTTGGTTAGCATGCACTGCACCCGGCCCGCCACAGGAGTCGCTAGTGTGCGATGAAACAAGGATAACCCTACTGTCCAAACCCTCCCTAACCCGGACGACGCTAGGCCAAGTGTGCGTCGCCCCACGGACCCCCCGGCTGCGACAGAGCCTGGGCGCAAACCCAGAGACTCTGGTGTCACAGCTAGCGCTATAAGACCACTGCGCCACCTGGGAGGCAAATCCAGCACCTTTCTAATATTGAGCTGCGTGTACACAATGTAAAGAGCAATGTTTTCTACACTCAGTATATATAGCTTTAAGGAAACGAATAAATCAGTCACTGCTCTGTCAACAAATCAAGAATACCTTAAAAATGTAATGGAGGTTGTCCAGCATAAACAGCACCAGGAGGTCCACTTTCTCTTTGGCTAAAGATTTGCTGTGGATGATGGCTCTGGAAAAAGCCATCTTCACAACCATTTTGTTCTCAATCTGAAAATGAGACCATACAAGTTATTCCAACATTATGCACAATTTGATTCTGGTTAATCAAGATCTGGCAGGTAGTGTAGCAGTTAAGAGCATTGGGTCAGTAACCGAAAGTCCACGTTTAAATCCCAGAGCAGTGTGAAAATCTTGAGCAAGGCACTCAACCCTAATTGCGCCTGTAAACTCCTCTGGATAAGAGCGTCTGCTAAATGAGTCAAAAGTAAATTAATAAGAACGCTGACTCCATACATAAATAACTATCCCATGGTCTTCACCTCTTTGTCCAGCTTGATTTCCAGCGGGTCTGCAGCCATAGCCATGAAGCGCAACAATGTGCGCAGTTCCTCCCGCTTACGAGGGTGCAGAAGCTTCAAACACAACTGCAGTGCCTCAAGAGCTTTATAAAACTTTGCATTCACTGCAAAAAAGAAGCACAAGTTAATGCAGCCCTACAAATTGCTTATGATAGACCTGGAAACAATGAAAAAAATTAAAAAGTATAAAAAGTGCCACTCATGACCCAAGTAATATGAAGTGGCCATAGCTCTGGTCTCACCTAGTAATTCAGTAACCCCAGTGTAGATGTCGGACATGTGGTTGGCGAGCAGGGGTGAACGGTCGGACTGGCCATAGTATTTCACCAATGTTTCATACAGCAGAAGTTTGCACTGCTGGGTGCCTGAGCCTGAACAACAGGGCTGACCCTGGCCGACACCCACCACGTCTGGACACCTGGGCAGATCACGGCTCACCTCCACCACCTGCTGGTCAGGCAGGAACTCCAGACAGTCCAATGCTGCTGTAAGCCAATCATCCTCCCTTCAACAGAATAAAATAATCATGTGCCACTGAAACTTATGTCACTCACCACCAGGAATATTATACTCCGTAGGCCTGCATGAGATAAGCTTCATTCATGTTAAAAATATCCATCTTAGCTATTCAAGTAAGACCAATAAGTCACACTACATACTGTGAGTCCTTGAAGGCCCTCAGGATCTCACGGTCCAGGTAGTTGCTGGTGTAAATCAAGTCTGGGTCCCTCTGTGCCATGCGACGGGGAGAGGTCTCTCCACCTTCTAACAGATTGTCCAACATAGGGAGCTCTACCAGCTGTAGCAGTCTCAGCATCGTTTCCTCACGCAACACTTCATCAACCACTACAGAGTAAAGGAATGGACTGTCAACTAGAGTTCAATACTAGTCCTGGGGACCGAGACGCAGCACATTTTAGTTTTTGCCCAATACCAGCACCTCTGATGTAGTTAAATCAGATGATACCGACTTTACACTATCATAGTAGATGACTTACGGGTCTGTGGTAATGGAGAATCAATGTGTGCTTTGCTTGGACTCAGACTCAGGTTTCCCAGGACAGTTTCCAACAGTTGGTTGGATCTCAGAGGTGTACCATGTGAATAGAGTTGCTCCTCTTGCCTACAACATTTGAAAACAAAGTTAAATAAACACTACATCCAATTAATATTTCATATTGATTTGTCTCAAATAAAAGAAATAGAATCAAAACAAATAACCACCTGCAAGAAGCACTGCAAAAGGTGCTTTGAATACCAGGAGAAAGGACTCCTTTTTCAAGTTCATCCATAGAAGGCATTTGTGTGTTCAGAAACCTGTAGAGGTAACCATTGCTGTCCTGGAAAACATCTTGCCTCTTATCTTTGCCAAAAACCTTTGCTCCAACTGTCTCAAACACCTTACAGTCCAGGAGGGCCTGACAAACACGCACCACCTTGTCCCGTGAGATGTCAGCACCTTCAAAGAACTTGTTCTGGACTATATGGGCCAACACCACAGACACTGCATCTGACCCCAGAAAGCAGTCATTATGCGACTTCAGGTGAAATCGCCTACGCTTCACCTTTACAGACATTTTGAGGTTGGCAATGATGCTGCTCCACATAGGAGAGGCCTGGAGTGACTTATGGACCATGCCATGACCTGTAACACAAAATAAGTGAGAAAAGAAACTGGTTATAGGTTTAACCATATCCTTGGTTAAACCATCAGCAGCTAGTCCTTGATAAACAGTGTTGGTAGACCACTCAATGCCTTCAAGGACAACAAGACGGGAAAGTAAAATGTACCAACAAATCCATGGGAGTCATTGGTTTGATTGTTATGTAGAAAAATATGACGACCATGTAGGCTAATGATTGGTGCACACGTCTACAGCCATCAATAAAGGTCAAAGTTTGTACCTGGAGAACGCAGACCCAACTTTCCAGACAAATTCAGCGCGGCAGCTCTCTCCTTTACTGTGGCCATTCCTCAATTGGTAAGGATGGTGGTGACGTAATGAAGAAGAAAAAAACGTTCTGTCCAAAACGTTACCCTTTTATTCATTCCTCAGGTGAGCAAGGGAAACCTTAATTAGCTGTTAAAGACGCAGTAGAATAATAAGTAGAATAGTATACGAACGCAGTAGACATTATCCCTGCTGATTACATCAATTGAACTTGATCAATTGAGCGAATGTAACAAAAAAGTTGGCTACTCATTTCGATTTAAAATAGTGGTATGTAGTGAATAGTAGAACTAACCAGCATGGATTGTTTTGTCAAGGAGCTCGCTTTTACATTTTTGGTGTCTTCTACTCCAAGGACTACGCTAATACAGCGTAAAGGACACTTTGGAACAATTACACAATTGGACACTAGATGGCAGCCAGAGCAAATAAACGCTCGTTCCGTTTATGTAAAGTAATTTGTAGTTATAATCTATTGGTCAGTCAGTTTAAAAACAATATGTCAGGTTTCTGCATCTTGTTTTGTATTCCCATTGTGATTGGTTCCTGAGCCCATAGGAGGACCACTTGAAATGTTAAGTTTTACGTTATTAAATAAGCACTTTCATAAACGTCCACTGTCCTCCAAGAGTTGCTGCATTTCCTCTTAACTTCAGTCTGTTGCATTCACCTTGGTTGGAGAGCGAGGTAGCAGCAGCGTTCCCTTCCCTTCCTTTTACAAAAGTAAAATAATGTGGACAGGTCTAGCCACACAGTGTGTATGGAATGCACTGTCACCCACCAGTCGACATATTGGGTTGCAGCTACCATACTTGGTTGGCTAGGGTCGTCACTAGTTACCACAGCCACAAAGTTATATACCCCGCCTATCTCTACATATGATCTTCTTAAAATGTGATTAAAACCTTACCCTAACCTTTACCACACTGATAACATTATGCCTTAACCTAAATTAAAACCAAATAAATGTTGTGTTAATGAATTGTAACGATATAGCCAAGTTTTACTTTGTGGTTGTGGTAACTAATTGAAGCCGTTGACTAAGGTAGCCAGATATCTGTATATAATGATGAGATACTAATATACATGCCCTAACAATGGAAGTCGTGGTCCCAAAGGTGGGAAGCTTAGCTCCAATAATAAGCCCATAGAAACTCATTGGCTTTATTTTGGACATATTTGGTCGAGGGTGAAACCTCTCGCTTCGCCTCTTCCTCTCTGGGTAGGCCTATATGTTGCTCATTCAGTCTTCACTTCTCAACGACTTGTTATAGATATGCTGCTGTGCATGTCAGACCAGCGCCAAATTCAGTCCAGTTTTTCCTCGCGATATGAAAGTGTGTTCTGTGCACCCGCCTCTCCCCTGGCTGTGCGCGAGCTATGCTATGAATTTACCCAACATGTCAGGTAGCTAGGCCTACTACACATTACCTTTGTTACTAGCCATGTTTTTTCATAAATGTAGCTCAACAAACAACACTGTCATTAGATATACTTTGAACCTTGCTAGAATATTTATTTAAAGTCGCTTATTGTGTATTCTAAAAAGTGTGCCTGTTTCTTCACATCTAACGTTACAACGGCAATCAGCTGAAAATGGTAAATCACCATGCTATAGCTAGCCAGCTGACGTTAGCTCGCTGGTAGTGGCAGAGGGGATCTAGCGGTAAGTCGATACCAGTGAATTGTTCTGGTCCGTAGGACTTGAAGACACGTTTAGGGAAAGCGATTTACAGGTAGCCCAGAATTGAGTTGACCACAAACCAGGCAGGGTGTATTCATTAGTCGGATTCCGCTACAAAACGTTTTGCAAAGGAAAACCTTAATTTCAAACGTTCAATGTCATGCAACGAAAACGAGGTTCTATTGAACAAATTCAAGTAGGCCCCTCCCCGTGCTGTTCCATTTGGTTCCTACTCTAAACTCTTTCCGTGACAGAACGTTTTCCAACAGAATCAGACTAATGAATAGGGGCTCCCAGGTGGCGCAGCAAGTGTAAGGCACTGCATCTCAGTGGTAGAGGCGTTACTACAAAACCTGGTTCGATTCCAGGCTGTATCACAACCGGCTGCGATTGGGAGTCCCATAGGGCGGCGCACAATTGGCCCAGCGTCGTCCGGGTTATGAGCGGGCTGGGATGTCCTTGTCCCATCGCGCTCTAGTGACTCCTTGTGGCGCTCTTGACTTCGGTCGCCAGCTGTACAGTGTTTCCTCAGACACATTGGTGCTGCTGGCTTCCAGGTTAATGCGAGCAGTGTGTCAAAAAGCAGTGCGGTTGGTGGCATCGTGTTTCAAAGGACGCATGGCTCTCGACCTTCGCCTCTCCCGAGTCCATACGGGAGTTGCAGCAATGGGACAAGACTGTAACTACCAATTGGATCCCCTCTTGCCACTACCAGTACTCCAAAAATAATAATATCGCATTTTCGGTGCAAAACGGAAAACTGAAAAAGTAGGGAGAAATCAAACAAATATAAAACTAGATTGATCACGTGGAGAGCAGATGATGCTTAATGTTTATATTCAAAGAAATAGGCATTGAGGCATTCAGAGAGATGTTAAATTAATTAATTTGATATTCCAGATCTAACACTGTTCCTTTATAGATAGAGTAAGTGTTGAGAGTATTTTCACTCTATTTCTCAGAAGACTTAGCTATCTTAGATTGTTTTAAAGTCCTGAATCATATTTGGAACACAATAAAACTATGCAGAAACAGACTGGCACAATTTTTTAAACGTTAGATATCAGTATATTGACAGAAAATATATGATAAAGTGAAAGACTATAGTTAAAAGTATGTTACTGCTTGGCTGATGCAAAATCCGCCACCAAGGGTGTTACTGTATTGTTTTATTTAACCTTTATTTCAACATGGAGTCATATGTGAGGTACCTTAGTCGTCATATCCTGCATGTTCCTGTCATGTAGTTCCTGGTTATCTAAAGCTTTTAAAATCACCCCATAAATTAATCTTAATAATGAAAGTAATAGGCCTATGTTATTTTATTTGCACAGTATTTTGTGTGGTATGAATCTATAATTCTTCTTCACATAGGCTAATTAAGCAATAAGGCCCGGGGGGGTGTGGTATATGGCCAATATACCATGGCTAAGGGCTGTTATGCATGACGCAACGCGGAGTGCCTGGATACAGCCCTTAGCTGTGGTATATTGGCCATATACCACAAACCCCCAAGGTGCCTTATTGCTATTATAAACTGGTTGCCCACTTAATTAAAGCAGTAAAAATACAGGTTTTGTCATACCCATGGTATACGATCTGAAATACCATGGCTGTCACCCAATCAGCATTCAGGGCTCAAACCACCCAGTTTATAATCTCTAACAATGTTATTGAGTTCAGTAACCACCTCATGTAATTATGTAATTGTAGTATATGAGCCCTAAATACTTTGCTGTAGCTGTGCTTAAAGAATTTAAGTCAGAGTAGCATTCACGATAGATGACATTGTGATTAAATACGTATTATCCTCACCTCAGGGCTTTGATTATGGCAGTGTTTTTTTCTCAGTGCATTACAGGACAATAGTCATATAACTCACAAAAGGTCATACAGACTTCATGTTGCTGATGGGAATTATCCCGTTATGTGGATGGTGTCCTTTTAATTTAGCTTTTCATGGTTTATAGAATTGTTTAATATCTGCTCAAGTGAATCAGTGGAGAGGCAAATAAAGACATTGGCCCCCCAGGTCACAATGTCATTTATGATAGTAGCAAATTCTAACGGGATCATTTAATCCCTGCACATGATTGAGTACGGTGCAGGTTAAATGGAGAAAATACTCTTCTATTAAAGGATCGTCGGCAGTGGAGACCTACTTAAAAAGTCAGTCATGATGAGGACACAGGGGGCCATCTACACAGGTCATATTAAATAACTTATATAATTTAGAAGCTGAATGACAGGGCAATTTGTCCATTTAGTGTTATGGCTCTGACCCCTATTAGACTCTCAGGACTGCTTAATTTCCACCTTGATGGGTTGAAGAACTACTACCAAATCACTGCACTGCATCCCCCTGCAATGCTGTTTACTTAGTGACTGAATAATAATAATGTTTTAATGCTGTAGGCCTATACCAAATATACTTTGTTGTACACACTTATCATTCAATATTTATTTTTTACTTTACAGAAGTTATCAGGGTGTTAAAGAGTCCCAACAAAACCTTCTCCTGACCTGAACATCTTGATGGATGTCAGTGCAGACTCAGGGAAACGCCCCACCACGGTAAGCTAGGGTTACTGCAGAAATACATACAATATGATAGAATGCATATGTCTATGCTTGTTTGCATAACTTAGAATAAAACGTATTGTTCTCTTTAGACTGGCGGACACGACTTTGAAAAGGAGCTGTCGTTATCATATACCCCTCACGAGACAGACAGTGGCATCATTTCCTTACAGGTTTTGGAGTTTAAAACAATTCTTCATGAAGCAGTGGAAGAACTACATATTCACAGGGTACTTTGATTTATACATATCCTTCAAGTATCTCTTGATATTATAGTAACATAAAGACAGATAATAGCTTTGTACATTCTCTGAAATTGTTACAGGAATTACAACATAAAACAAAATCGTTATATTTTCAGGAATGTCTCCACAATAACAACTTCCTCTTCATCCATTGTTTACCAGGAAGAGCTCAGACACTTACGGCTCTATTTGGTCAAGTCATGAGGAACTGGGGAGTGTAATTTCGTAGGAGGTATATTATGAGTTTTCAGAGGAAGCTCACAGCCCTTTTTGGCCATCTGGACACAAGCCAGCTGTAGTTGCACATCTGAACGGGGTCATGCAAGCAAAGACCTGGTGAATTCATGTCTTTGCTTGTAAAAAGGGTACCCTGGAGCAAGCACTTTAAACCTGACACTGGACATGTTTAAAGGTTATAAGAGGAAAATAAACCATTGGCTCTCACATTTTATTGTTATTACCATGTTTCTGGGACAAAAACATTTAATCAATATGATCCTCAGGCATGCCGTTAAAGTAACACTTTGTAGTTCTTGCGTTTATTGGTGTGATGTTAAAAGCATAGCTTGTCATGTCAGACTATCTTACGCCGGCAAAATTTGTTTTCATATACATTGTGAAGATGCAATAGTGGCAAATACTTTTAACTACATCAATTTAAAATTATAATAAGTTAAAGTTTGGGCATCTCATTGATCTGCCTGCATTCCGACTCCAGGCGTAATCCAGATCGTTTTATGCCTTGACTATGAAGAGATTAAATGAAAACCAATGGCAGGCATGTATCTGATTTTAGAATACTGTGTTGTGAATTTTCATATAATAGGGTGAGTCACATACAGTGTTCAGATTGCCTATGGGATAGGCCTGATATGTACAGTGTGTTGTGGCTCAGGCCTTATTTGATCTGCTGTTGCCTCTTCTGATTTACTTAGATAACCAAGTTTAATAGCCTATTTACTGCCCCCCCCCCCCCCCCCCCCCATCAAATCAGTATTCCTCTGCAAACTAACAGCTTTATCTTGTGTGCACTTTTTGAGTATGCCATGCTGGTAGCATAGTTTAATGGGAACTTGTAAATAAACTCCATGAGCCAACTCCCACACCCATATAAAAAGTCCCTAGATCTAGGAAAGCAATTGACTTTTACCTGCCTTCCAGGGCTGAGGGAGGATAAGGATGGCTTTACACTAATATCACCACTCTAATGTACCGCTACTTTCCCAACGATATTGGGGTGAACTACTGAAACTCAATTCAAAGTTGAGCCTCCCTCTTTGAATGTATTCTGTGGACCATGTAAAACTCCATCTTTAAGAAAAATAAATTGGTATTTTTCATGATATTACTTTAATGCCAAGAATACTGTACTACTACTGTGAAATCTGTGAGATTTACTATGTATTTCTAATATTTGTATTGTCTTTTTGCTTCAGGAGGCTGAAACTCGGTATGAAGAGCAGATTAGTAAACTTGTGTTGGAGAAGCAGGAATTAGAATGGCAGAAGGTACCTAGTTAGACAAGTTGTCTCCTAATTGGGCTAGTTGAATAAGACAGCTGCAAATATTTGACTGATGCATTACTCATTATTGTCAGTGTGCTTGCGTAAGCTAGCTAAGTAAAAATAACAATTATTTAATTATTTATCAGTTCACCCCTTGAATTATTATCTGAGTTAATGTAATGCCTTCTTTTTTATAGGAATCCCTTCAACATCAAATTGACAACATGGCAAATCAACATACGGAGTCTCTTGCCAATGTTAAAAAACAGGTGATTTTTCTCAGCGTCATTGTCATTGGGTGCAGAAAAATCATATAATATGTTGCCTCAGTTCTCTTTTCCTTCTGTGTAAGGGCAAGTAAAACGGGCACATACGATCAACCTTTACAATGGCGAATGTGCATAAAGATGGAGGAATTCAGAATCAACGTCATTGTTTTAGCACTGCCCACAGTTTTAAACTACTGCACGCAACATTTTTCAATGTGCCAGTAAATCAGCGCAATTAACTTTTCTGTTTTTTCAATTTGCCGCCATCTTGGAGCTAGTATTGGGATCATGTATACTGTGCTAAGGACGATACTAACAAAAAGTAATGGAGAGCAACATACAATAGGGCAAACTTAGCAAATTAAGGATTTGTGGTAAGTACATGGGGGCCGCCATCTTTATGCACCTTCGCCATTGATGTTTGTGGATCTGGTGAACTAAAAACAATGTAACCAGCTTTAATTTGTGTTAAAATGATGTCTAACTTTGCTTTATAGTTTGGTGACATTTGTTTCTGATGTCATGATCATAATCATTTTGCAATCTGTTCAATTTTTTCCCCTGAATTAAGTTTCAGTCCAAAATCAGAGGGGTCGAAGGTGAAAGGGTATGATACTCTTTAATTATTTTATTGATACTCGTTTTTTTTATGACATTTTTCACAACATACTGTGTCACTAAAGGTCATTGTTTCATATTGTTTTGTTCGAATGCAGTAATTCAGTGATGCAAAAATGACGAGTTTAGTTTAGACTTAACAAATACAATCTATTCTATTTATTCTAATAAACTAAACAATTGTATTCTGTGGCAATGTTCCGTTGAAGGGAAAGCACCAGCTGACAGCCGAGTTAAAGGACAAGGAGATCAACAGTCTGAAGGAGGAACTGAAATTGTTCCAGGTAATGTTTCTAGGAAACACACACACCCAGAGGGAGCAGGACAGCTCTCCATTCCCCCCTGTTCGTCCCATTTGGAGGCTTTGGGTGAACTTTGGGAAGCGCTATCCCACCGCTGATGTTCTGAGTTGGGGTGTGTGTGGAATAGACTCTGGGGTGAGACAGCTAAGGTGTATTATGGCAGTCGCCATGGTCCACTGCATTTACAACCTAACCCTGCGATTGGGCATTAACGTCTCTTTGATATTTTATTTTGTAGTATTATAGTGGACTTCTTGGTTATATTATGGCATAATTATGGTGACTTTGTTTTATGTCATAACTTAAACCATTTTAATTTGATTAAACATTTTAAGAGTTTGTCTTTATTGAATGTTATGTGCACGTGTGTGAGGCTTTGGTTATACTATAACATTTCCCTGAAAGTCTGCACCATAGTTGTCATGATATCTTGATGAAAAACATAACTGTCTTTTTACTACTGTTTTACAGTTGTTCAAGTACAGTTTGGAGAAGAAATTAAGCGAGCTGGTAAGGATTCCAATTATAGAAATTGTTGACAGGGGAGTGTGGGAGTGGGTGGAATTAAAGAGGAGGATGAGGAGAGGGAATGGCTCATCAGGAGTAACGGATAGGGAGTGTATGACACTTGAACCCCCAGTGCAGCCGAGAAAATATCACTATTAAAATATTTTATAACTGAGCCTCGCTCTGTTTAACCTTCCAGTGGCTAAGAAAAAATGTGTCTTGATACAGACAATCAAACAACAATGACAGCGATGAACAATAAAAGGCTCTCAGGCATGTGTCAAGTTGACTCCTTATCTCTAGGAGGGGAGCCGGCGGCCAAGATGTTAAACAAAGGTCCTCTCAGCCCAAAGTGACAGCAAACTATTTCCCAGTGTCCTCCTCCTTTGTGGTAGCTGACTGAGGAAAATCATACCAATCCTGACAATTCTACTGAGAGAACCTACTGTACTGCTTATTACAGGAGAAGAAGCTGCAGCTGCAGACCCAGACCAAAGACAGCCACCTGAAACAACTGGGGGAGGTGGAGAAGAGGTTTGGGGCTCTCTCCAGACAGTGTGCCATGGTCAAGCAGGCCCACGAGAAGCTGGAGCAAAATGGTATGCCCGCCACAGCCATGCCCACTAGCACATTTAGACAGAGTATTTTATGTAACACTTAAGTTGCTCTTATACCTGTGCAGAGCAACTTAAAGGTGTAAAATATTTTTGGGCGACCTGACAAAATCCACATAGAACTGTGAGTTATAGATCTGTCATTCGGATTGAAAGCAAGTCTAATAAGCAGTAGATCTGTTCTATGTGTGCTATTTCTATGCTTCCTGTTTTTAATTTTTGTGTCTTTTACCTTTAGTTTTGTACACCAGCTTCAAACAGCTGAAAATACAATATTTTGGTTTATGGAAAAGATACATCACAGCGGTTTAGATGGCACAATGTTTCTCCACACCATACTTGCTTGTTTTCTCACATAAACTGAAATTAGGCAAACTATTAGCATTTTAGTGACCAGGAAATGGCGGTGCGATTTCTGGATAGTGTAAAGTGTTAGTTACCATATGTTTTCAAATCAAGACTTTCCCCAAGACTAACAGATATTACCAGTACGGTGGTGGCCTTTTTTAATCTGAGAAACCTCAACGTGTTTTGTTATTATGACATACGTTATCAGGTAGCCATAGCCATTCTTGTCTGACATTTAACCAGTAACTCTGTTGTACTTATATTGCCCTGTTTTTTTTAAACATGTTAATCTTTTGCCCCTAAACCATAGTATCACTATTTATGTAAAGTGGTGATACAGTTACGGTGGGGCCAGCAGCTGCTGTTCATTTAAAGGAGATAGGAAACATTTGTCTGCCTTGTGGAGTTAGTCTGGAAATTGTTACTTTTCCATGTGGCGTAAAGAAAATAGCTACACATAAATCCCAGAAATATTTAATTATTTAGTTAATGAATTAATTTAGTTCAGCAAGCTTCCATTTGTGGACTCTTGATCCCACTTACAGTTGAAGATGCCATGAGACTCAATAAGAAACTAACTTCTGTCAATAGAAAACAAGAATCCACAATCATCTCCTTAAAACAGGTGAGACATGATTTAAAATGTTACATCATCATTGAATACAGATTGCTGTGTGGAGGGTAAGATTAGGGAGAGCAGGCAGTACCTGGAGGTGTAACTCAAATATTTCCCTGCCTCGGAGATCAAAGAAGACCATATATAATTGCTGTGCCATATCTCTGGAATAGACATGCAGAGCATGCACAGTGATCTGTTAAGTAGCAGAGACTGAAGGTTACACATATTTTACCATGACATAGTTTTGTTACTGTTCCGACTTATGGATGTGGATCTGAGTTTTGGGCTTGATAACCATGTTAGTATCCCACTTTGAAAGTTAAGGCACTCATATGTTACTTTCTTCGTCAAGGAAGTGGAGGAACTTAATGACAAGCTTATTAAGGCCAAAGTGACATCTGTGGGTAGATCTGAAGAGAACTGCAACCTCACAGTCAAAGAGCAAAACATACAGCAACTCCAACACAGGCTGCATGTGGTAAAATTTATTTTTTGGGATTTATTAATTGTTATCTTAATTTACTTGTATATCAAGACAACATGAATTAAATGTTAATAATTCAATAGGTTTTTGTTTTTGTATTTTTCAGGAAACTGAAATTAATAAAAAACTCAGAGATGAGCATACAACTGAAAGAAATGGAAAAAAGGTCAGAATCAATTCCCCCTCACCCTACATAGCATAGTATAAAACATATTCAACCCTTTTCCCCCAATTACCCCATAATGATGTGGGTTGCTCGATGGGGTGAAAATGTTAAAAGGTTACATTTGATGATTTTGGGGGAAGTGTGTCAGTGTAAAATAAAGGTGGTTGGCTTGTGGGCGTTGGGAGAGGGGGATTTCCACGCAGGGCAGGCAAGCGGTTGTGCTGTATGTCATTAACACAGCCCCCACCCCCTTTGTGTGTGTGTTCAGGAGGTGATGAACTGCCTACAGCTTGCCCAGCAGCTTCTGCTGACACAGACTCAGGCTGTGAGCCGAGTGGAGCTGGAGCTTCAAGCACAGCGAGAGGAGTACCAGGTCAGGACTTTGAGCAATTATTAGTCTCCTAGTTTCTAACAAACAAACTAAGCTAAAGAAAAGGATGCTTTTATCTTTTTTGATGATTAAAAATCAATTGTTTAGTTTATATATTCATAAAATGAATGTTATTCTGCTCTATAACAACTTATAGCATGTTTTAATACACCCATGACTTCTAAGGGAATTGAAAGACAAAAAGTGGATGATACATTTTCTGAAAATATAACAATTTGAAAGGTTGGGTTTAAGTGAACAGATTGTACATGGTTAAATACAAAACGGTAGAATAAAACACTTCCTCTTAGTCACAGAACAAAGGTTTCTTATATAATTTAAATGATTACGGAGTGAAGTTCTACAAGGACAGAAATAAATGGTGCTCACAGCACATAAAGGTGATGGAGTACATTGTATATCACACTTTACACAATAGAACACACAAAGTGCAACTGGATGATATGTGTTTATTGTGTTTATTCTGCCTTTAAAGACGCTTGTCTTTTACTCGCCTCTCTTCCCCGTTTTAATTCACCGCCATTCATTTATTAAAATCATTATTAACATGACACAACCCAACTGATTTGTATTAGCTTCTCTGTGTGTTTAAAACCCTCTGTCCAGGTTAAATAAACACATAAAAATGTATTATTGCATTAAAAATCTCTCGGGTGATGAATTTTATTGCAGGCCCTTAAAAGAGAACATGAAGTGATCCAAGAGAAGATCCAGGAAAAAGAAGACCGATTCACTCATCTGCTGGAGGAGTACAGACATTGTAGAATGATCTGGGAAAATGAGGTATCACTGAATATTGTCAAATACGGTTGAAAATATGTTGTTGTGATGTACTGGACACGTTTATTTAATGGAGAAAGGTTCTCTTGTGATGTAAAACTAAACTAGGCATGCTATATTTATGTGTTTTTATTTCACATACAGTTGAAGTCGGAAGTTTACATGCACTTAGGTTGGAGTCATTAAAACTTGTTTTTCAACCACTCCACGCATTTCTTGTTAACCAATTATAGTTTTGTCAAGTCAGTCAGGATATGTACTTTGTGCATGACATAAGTAATCTTTCCAACAATTGTTTATAGACAGATTTTTTCACTTATAATTCACTGTATCACAATTCCAGTGGGTCAGAAGTTTACATACACTAAGTTGACTGTGCCTTCAAACAGCTTGGAAAATTCCAGAAAATGATGTCATGGCTTTAAAAGCTTCTGACAGGATAATTGACATATTTTGAGTCAATTGGAGGTGTACCTGTGGATGTATTTCAAGGCATACCTTCAAACTCAGTGCCTCTTTGCTTGACATCATGGGAAAATCAAAAGAAATCAGCCAAGACCTCAGAAAAAAATTGTAGACCTCCACAAGTCTTGTTCATCCTTTGGAGCAATTTCCAAATGCCTGACGGTACCAGGTTCATCTGTACGAATAATAGTACGCAAGTATAAACACCATGGGACCACGCAGGGACCACCGCTCAGGAAGGAGATGTGTTCTGTCTCCTAGAGATGAATGTACTTTGGTGCAAAAAGTGCTAATCAATCCCAGAACATCAGCAAAGGACCTTGTGAAGATGCTGGAGGAAACATGTACAAAAGTATCACAGTAAAACAAGTCACATATCGACAAAACCTGAAAGGCTGCTCAGCAAGGAAGAAGCCACTACTCCAAAACCACCATAAAAAAGGCAGACTACGGTTTGCAACTGCACATGGGGACATAGATTGTACTTTTTGGAGAAATATCCTCTGGTCTGATGAAACAAAAATTGAACTGTTTGGCCATAATGACCATCGTTATGTTTGGAGGAAAAGGGGGAGGCTTGGAAGCTGAAGAACACCATCCCAACCGTGAAGCACGGGGGTGGCAGCATCATGTTGTGGGGGTGCTTTGCTGCAGGAGGGACTGGTGGACTTCACAAAATAGATGGCATCATTATGTAGGAAAATGATGTGGATATATTGAAGCAACATCTCAAGACATCAGTCAGGAAGTTAAAGCTTGGTCGCAAATGAGTCTTACAGATGGAAAATGACCCCAAGCATACTTCCAAAGTTGTGGCAAAATGACAACAAAGTCAAGGTATTGGAGTGGCCATCACAAAGCCCTGACCTCAATCCCATAGATTGTAACTGAAAAAGTGTGTGCAAGCAAGGAGACCTACAAACCTGACTCAGTTACACCAGCTCCGCCAGGAGGAATAGGCCAAAATTCCCCCAACTTATTGTGGGAAGCTTGTGGAAGGCTACCCGAAATGTTTGACCCAAGTGAAACAATTTAAAGGCAATGCTACCAAATACTAATTGAGTGTATGTAATCTTCTGACCCACTGGGAATGTGATGAAAGAAATAAAAGCTGAAATAAATCATTCTCTCTGCTATTATTCTGACATTTCACATTCTTAAAATAAAGTGGTGATCCTAACTGACCTAAAACTGAGTTTAAATGTATTTGGCTTAAGTGTATGTACACTTCTGACTTCAACTGTAGCTATCTAAACACATGGAATGAGTTTGACACATACCTAACGCCATGAAAAACTAAAACAGCCCTTTACTAAGTGTTACATTACTTTTGAATTGCATGTGCTTTAACAGAAACTGACATTACAAGAGAGGATCCAGTCAGAGCACCAAGACCTGAGATCTGTAAAGGAGGCTTATAGCCACCTTCATGAGCAACACACAGAACTATCATCCCGCGCTATACTGCAAGCAGAACACATACAGGGACTAGAGGTGAGACAGCAACATTTCCCAAATCAAAATTGGAGATATATATGCTGATATACAATGCTGATTAATAACAGAAAGACCTATGTTTAATTGCAGTATTTCAGCCTCACACCGTGAATAACTCAATAACACTTATGTTGTCTGTTTTGATTCACCGATACAGAGTGGGATGAAGGACTATGTTAAAGACAATGAGAATCCAATGGTTGAAAACAGAGATCTATCCACTAAGGATGAATATGTCTCAAAGGACGTTTTTAGAGTGGACACAGTTGTAGTGGATGAAGTGGCTCAAAGTGCGGAAAGTGAATCTACACAGGAGAATCTAGATGTTACAGATGTGTCAGGTAATGTAGTGATCCACTTCAATTGCGTGATAGATTGCCATTGTTTTAAAATTAATTGCAGATTTAATTGTGATATTGATGTAGGTGCAATGAATGAACATCAATAATACATTTTTGGGAAATGTATTATTGATGTTGTTTGACTATGTGATTTACCTACACAGACCAAAGCAGGGAAGTCGGTCCTTCCCGTTGTTCGGAGACTGTGATTGATGCCTCCCCACAGACAGCCCACTGTAAGGTTATCGATAGTGTACAGGCCACCCATGGTTCCAATCCAGATCGGTCCACAGACGTAGAGGGAGGTGGAAAGAGCTGTCAGGGTGAAGACAAGCCTAGCTCAGTGCTCCAGCCACCAGCAGGAAGTCTGAAGGGGTTGGCTTCGCTCCAGTCTGGATCTGCAGACGGTCTGACCACGGTCACAGACGTGGTCCATGTGCTGAGTATTTGCGGAATAAGAGAAGGTCAGGCAACTGACTCAAACAACAAACAACGTAGCTCCAGTGATTTCAATTATCCATTCTGCAGTTTGATTAATAATGTCTGCTCGTCCAGCAACGTCCATCTGAGCGACAAAGGTGACTCTATGAGTGGGCTATCTGGCTTTGAGAACAGTTCTGTTTATGGTGCGCTAAACAGTGACCCAGTGGCTGGAGGAACAAGGGATGGAGAGCAAGAACAGAGTGTGTATACACCAGAGATTACAACCAGCCAGACATTTAATAAACACAGAGGCAGACAGAAAAGCACATCATCATTTCAGGACATTGACCCAGTCCAAGCTGTGACCCCATTGGCAGTCTCACAGTCAGATCCATGCAACTTTCTCCTTCAGAAGGTCATTGAAATCCATGAAATAAGATGTCACACGCCAGAGGCCAATGAGGTCAACATCCTTTCAGAGTCACCTAGCAGCTCATTACCAGCCTCAGCCCAACAACACAGCAACACACACATTGAGAATCCGACAGAACAAGAGACAATCAGCACATCTCGTCTTCCATCACAGCCCCTGAACCTGCCACAGCAAATCAATCCCCATGGTGTTGTTGCACAGGACTCTGCTCAGCCTGACTGTAATATTGGAACCAAGGAGCCTGAGGACAAGCATAAACAACCAGCTAGAGACTGTGTGCCAGTAACTGAGGATGCACTCTATCCTAATTGTCAGGAAACCTTACCAAAGAGTGGAGATCTCAATGTGAGCCCTGATGCTGGAACCCATGGAGATCCTGAACAACCTTCTTCAGATGTTTTTGTGGACGTTGACGGACCTGTTGGATCACAGTCCCAACCATGTCCAGTGGCTATGGACTCACCACAGTCTGAGAGGGTTCATGAAGGCCACTGCTGTAACTATACAGTGGAGGAGAAGTTGAGACCACAACATGCCAATGACAAAGATATTGAAGTTAAGCACAACAACCCAGCGACGTCCAAACCCCAAAGCGATGAGACAGATATCTCCACCAAAAGCAATCATTCAAAACAATCTTGCCTGCTGAAAACTAAGGAGAAGACATCTGAAACCATTGACTATTCGTTTCTAGCAAGCAACAAAAGATATCGATCATCATTTGAGTTAATTTCAGAGAAGAGGGACACACATTCCAGGAACATGCACAGCATCGTAATTAGTCAAACAACACCGATATGCCAGATATCCCCAGTGTCTGACCTGAAAACTAAACTGTCCTCTGGATTCCAAGAGCCTCCTTCTCCATTCACAATACCCATCTTTCTAAAGGGCAAGCAAAACACCAGAGGTGAGTGAGGCAATAATTTAGAGTACTCTAATGTAAAGATTGTGGTATTTTCAAATAATCTTTCTTGTTTTGTGGCTTCATGATTGCCTCCCTGAGATCGGCGTACCTGCATTTTTATAAAATGTATCAGATTGGCTTGAGTATATCTTCCATTCCCTCTGTCATTTAGATCCATCAATGATGACTAGGTCTGCAGACTCGCACAACCCTCCCAGCCTCCTGACGTCCCACAAGAGAGATCATCAAGGGGAATGGAACACCATTAGAGAGACCTTTTATGAAATGTCAGCAGAAAAAGTGAGTTGATATACAGTATCTAAGGAGCAGGGGGGAAAACCCTAGTGAGCTAAACTCGCAGCTATGCAGAGCAATGTGTGCTTCAAGTTTATTTCCATTTCCAAAAACATTTCAGCAAGGGTGGAATGAGGTTGATAGTCTCAGTGTATTCATCACGTAGAGCAGGGTTGTCGAGCAAATTTTTCCCCGAAGGCGGCATTCGTTCTTCAGCAACCGTTGGAGGGCCGCACTGAAATGTTTTTATATTTCCTTGCCTTCAAAAATGACAAAGAATAGTCCTCTATCCATAGTTTTATGAATTTGCGATGCTCCCTGACTGTTTAGTGATTATTAGTGAGCTGGACAGTCAATAAACTATATGAATATAGGTCCATTATCATGTCTACACAGTTTAGATTTTAAAGTATACTGAACAAAAATATAAATGCAACATGTAAAGTGTTGGTCCCATGTTTCATGAGCTGAAATCAAAGATCCCAGAAATGTTCCATATGCACAAAAATCTTATTTCTCAAAAATGTTGTGTACAATTTTTTTTACATCTCTTTTAGTAAGAATTTATAATTTGCCAAGATAATCCATCCACCTGACAGGTGTAGCAAATCAAGAAGCTGATTAAACAGCATGATCATTACAAAGGTGCACTTTGTGCTGGGGACAATAAAAGGCCACTCTAAAATGTGCAGTTTTGTCACACTTTGCCACAGATGTCTCAAGTTTTGAGGGAGCGTGCAATTGGCATGCTGACTGCAGGAATGTCCACCAGAGCCATTGCCAGAGAATTTAATGTTAATTTATCTACCATAAATCGCCTCCATCGTCCTTCTAGAGAATTTGGCAGTATGTCCAACGGGCCTCACAACCGCAGCCCACTTGTAATCACGCCACCTCAAGACCTCCACATCAGGCTTCTTCACTTGCTTGATTCATCTGAGGGGGGAGGGGGTGCTGAGGAGTATTTCTGTCTGTAATAAAGCCCTTTTGTGGGGGAAAACTAATTCTGATTGGCTGGGCCTGGCTCCCCAGTGGTTGACCTGGTTTCCAAGTGGGTAGTCATATGCCCTCCCAGACCCACCCATGGCTGAGCCCCTGTCCAGTCATGTGAAACCCATAAATAATTTATTTCCATTGACTGATTTCCTTATATGAACTGTAACTCATTTAAAATCTTATAAATTGTTGCATGTAGCTTTTATATTTTTGTTCAGTGTATATTGAGTTTGCCCCCCCCCCCAAAGTATAATTTTTTCAATCTGTATTATTCTAAACCACCTTATCTCGACTCTGAAGGAATAGATTGGTAGACGGGATCAACCATGCTTGGGAATGTCTGCGATGTTGAATCAACTCTTCCTCGTATGTTTATAGGGAACCCTCAGGCATATCTGTGGCAGAAAACAGTTCAAACTATTGCAGATCGTTTCCTGTAAAACTTTATTTTTATTTTGTATCCAAGCCTCTGAGTTGAGGTTCACAGAGATGCTTCTGTTGAGGGGTGGGTTGTTCAACATGTAAAACTGACATAGCTAGATAGAGAATGGATTGGCTGTGGGAATAGGCTACCTAATGATACTTTGCTACTTCTCCTCACTCACTCACTTACTCTCTCATCACAATCATCGCATCGTGTCAGTCTGCTGTTTATCAGAGCCAGGTGCTGTAAATTGAGAGGAAAATAACCAAACATGTCTAATGTAAAATGGGAAAGACCCTCAATACAGTAAGGGGACAATTGCAACAAATTTGATCTATTATTTAAGGCCAGATGGCTCGTAACATTGTATTATAAACAAGGCACAAAGGTGAAAGATAGCAGCAGGGGAATAGTATAGGGCAAAGGTGTTTTTAACCTGGGATACTGCAAGGGATCTGCAAAAATATATATAAAAAATAATAAACTAGCAACAACAGAATAAACACATTTTGAATTACAGTGCCTTGCGAAAGTATTCGGCCCCCTTGAACTTTGCGACCTTTTGCCACATTTCAGGCTTCAAACATAAAGATATAAAACTGTATTTCTTTGTGAAGAATCAACAACAAGTGGGACACAATCATGAAGTGGAACGACATTTATTGGATATTTCAAACTTTTTTAACAAATCAAAAACTGAAAAATTGGGCGTGCAAAATTATTCAGCCCCCTTAAGTTAATACTTTGTAGCGCCACCTTTTGCTGCGATTACAGCTGTAAGTCGCTTGGGGTATGTCTCTATCAGTTTTGCACATCGAGAGACTGACATTTTTTCCCATTCATCCTTGCAAAACAGCTCGAGCTCAGTGAGGTTGGATGGAGAGCATTTGTGAACAGCAGTTTTCAGTTCTTTCCACTGATTCTCGATTGGATTCAGGTCTGGACTTTGACTTGGCCATTCTAACACCTGGATATGTTTATTTTTGAACCATTCCATTGTAGATTTAGCTTTATGTTTTGGATCATTGTCTTGTTGGAAGACAAATCTCCGTCCCAGTCTCAGGTCTTTTGCAGACTCCATCAGGTTTTCTTCCAGAATGGTCCTGTATTTGGCTCCATCCATCTTCCCATCAATTTTAACCATCTTCCCTGTCCCTGCTGAAGAAAAGCAGGTCCAAACCATGATGCTGCCACCACCATGTTTGACAGTGGGGATGGTGTGTTCAGCTGTGTTGCTTTTACGCCAAACATAACGTTTTGCATTGTTGCCAAAAAGTTCCATTTTGGTTTCATCTGACCAGAGCACCTTCTTCCGCATGTTTGGTGTGTCTCCCAGGTGGCTTGTGGCAAACTTTAAACTACACTTTTTCTGGATATCTTTAAGAAATGGCTTTCTTCTTGCCACTCTTCCATAAAGGCCAGATTTGTGCAATATACGACTGATTGTTGTCCTATGGACAGAGTCTCCCACCTCAGCTGTAGATCTCTGCAGTTCATCCAGAGTGATCATGGGCCTCTTGGCTGCATCTCTGATCAGTCTTCTCCTTGTATGAGCTGAAAGTTTAGAGGGACGGCCAAGTCTTGGTAGATTTGCAGTGGTCTGATACTCCTTCCATTTCAATATTATCGCTTGCACAGTGCTCCTTGGGATGTTTAAAGCTTGGGAAATATTTTTGTATCCAAATCCGGCTTCACAACAGTATCTCGGACCTGCCTGGTGTGTTCCTTGTTCTTCATGATGCTCTCTGCGCTTTTGACGGACCTCTGAGACTATCACAGTGCAGGTGCATTTATACGGAGACTTGATTACACACAGGTGGATTGTATTTATCATCATTAGTCATTTAGGTCAACATTGGATCATTCAGAGATCCTCACTGAACTTCTGGAGAAAGTTTGCTGCACTGAAAGTAAAGGGGCTGAATAATTTTGCACGCCCAATTTTTGATTTGTTAAAAAAGTTTGAAATATCCAATAAATGTCGTTCCACTTCATGATTGTGTCCCACTTGTTGTTGATTCTTCACAAAAAAATACAGTTTTATATCTTTATGTTTGAAGCCTGAAATGTGGCAAAAGGTTGCAAAGTTCAAGGGGGCCGAATACTTTCGCAAGGCACTGTATATACTTACAGTAGAAAAGAGGACAATCTTATTTCTAATGATGTCAACTTTATTTCTCAACTCCTAAATTGAGTCAATTACACTCACTGGAGCTAATTACACTCACTGGAGTATCTGACAACTTTTAAAAAGCACCCATGAGTACCAGTTGTGATAAGTGCCGTTGACTGCTGGTGAGCTTGCTTGACTATTCAATCCGTATCGTGGAAGTACCTTTACATTTCTATTGTGCAACAGATTGAATACAGATTGAATAGAACCCTTAATAGATTTTTGTTACGTCCGTCGTTAGATGAATGAGACCAAAGCGTAGTGTGGAAAGTGTTCATGATATTTTATTACTGAACTCCGACAAAACAACAAAATACAAAACCGAACGTAAAGTTCTGCAGGGCGATACAGCAACTGTGCAAAAACAAGATCCCACAATCTAAGGTGGGAAAACAGGCTGCCTAAGTATGATCCCCAATCAGAGACAACGATAGACAGCTGCCTCTGATTGGGAACCATACCCGGCCAACAAAGAAATAGAAAAACTAGAATTCCCACCCAAATCACACCCGACCTAACCAAATAGAGAAATAAAAAGGCTCTCTAAAGTCAGGGCGTGACAGTTTTTGCCAACACATGGCTAGCTTTTGTTTAACCAGCTGAACAGCTGCTATTAGTGAAAATGTGTTTGAAGTTACCTTTTTATCTAATATGCTATGTAAGATGTCAAAAATAATGGAAGACTATCTACCAAATCAATTCATTTTAAAATGTTGATTACTTCTCCTTACCATTCACCTGATTTATAAGATTTTTTCATTTATTTTGCTAGCATATGAGAGGGTTGCTGGTTTGCCTGTACATTTTCACAGTGATGAACTGTAGGCTATTGTGTTAATTTCTGCAGGAAAGCAGAGATCACATCCCAGTCAGCTCTGCTTTGCCCATCATCACTACCCCTTCCTCTATGGGCAGCAACAGGTTGTGGCAGGACTACCCCAGGACCGTTTCCTCTCCATGTCTCTCCAACAGCAGCAGGTTGTGGCAGGACCTCCCCAGGACCATCTCCTCTCCTTGTCACCCCAGCTTCTGCAGAGGGACTGCTTCTGAGGCTTTCCCACCCAGCTCACAGGACGACGAAGAGTCACAGCAATCCAACATCAGAGCCCAGATTGCTAAAATAGAGCCGTTCCTGTGCTCCGCGAGGTTGAGACTCCCAAAGAAACGCAAAATGGATTAAAGTGAAACTATGCCTTTGTAAAGAAGTACTAGAGTTGATTACATTAAGTTATTGATCATTACATTAAGTTCACACTATCAAACCTGTTCAAACTGTCAAATATTCTGTTATTAAGATTTGAAAACACTTAAGGCAAGAAGGCATTGTTAAATGATTTTAAGTGGTTTCTTGTATGTATTTATTATTGGGTCTATTTATGGATTTCACTATATTTATTTATGAATCCATGCTGTTTGTTATTGACCCACAGTTATGTATATTAAAAGTAGCCAACTGTTCAGTACCTGGCTTGTTTTAGCTCTATTGTCATACACTTGAGAAGTATGTTTGAAAGGATAGTCAGCAGTATACGTTGCAATACGACGCACTGAAACAGAAAAACAAAGGTAGCAAGAAAATTGCTTTGCCTAATTGTTTACAAGCTAATTAACTCTTAATTACTCTACAACCAATCTGGCAGTGCCTCAGGGGGAATTTAATGAAGGAAACGCCACTTGTTTCCAGCAGTAGCACTAACACTGGGCAACTATAACTTGGGCTAATTGGAATACACAAGTATTAAATAAGAATCAATTACTGCACATTAACCCAAATTAACAAATGCAAATGAGCTTCTCATTAAGTTTATGTCCCTCCTGTTAGGAAGCAGTAGAGACCATATGGACACATGTTAGGGCGATACAGATGACAACATATATTGCTCACGGGCCTCACCGGTCAAGATTAACAAGTGGATATTTTATTTCAATAAGTGTGGCAGGTGTAGAGAGTAGTGTTGTAAATAGAGAATAGAAAACTGGTCTTTCAACACAGTACTTATACTGTAACCGTGGATAATTACGATTGGGATGATCACTTTGAAATAGATGCCAGAAGATGCTGTCAAATGCATCAGAAATGTAAATGTCTATTTCCAATTTGTATAACTACAAAACCCTGGAAAATACAACCGGAAATAGAATGGCTTTTCAGCCAGTTACCCCTACAGACTCCACAAAGAAAATGATCATTATCGTTTTGCTCCTACAGATCCCCAGTAGACTTAATACTCAATACTCAAGTTGTATTCCTCAACAAAATTCATTGCACAGCTAAAATCCACACACCTTCATCAGTAGCACAAGGTCTCGCCAAGCCGAGGTCCGTCTTACTGCACTTACCCATTATGAATACGTCAAAATGTTAATGCCCTCATAAAGAAGTCTTATGTGTCTCAGCCAGTGGTGGTGACCCCTGTCCTGAAACGGAGGGTGGGATATGGGGCAATATGGAGAGGGTCATTTTAATACACTGCCAGATTATGAAGTGGTGGTCCTTTGAAACAGTCAATTACACTTGCGCGCGGGAGGACGGCGATCTTAATTACCAGTTGGTTTTATATAGTGTGTAAATAAGAGGCTGCTGACATTCACATTCCATCACTGTGTCCTCACTGAGTGCCAAGCAAATTAGCCAAGCCCCTGCTCTTCCCTGTGTGCTCCACTGAGTTCTGTGCATTCAGCTAACATTAGAATAACATCCAGTGCAAACATGGTTGAGGAAGGTGTTCTCTCTGGGAACAAGACACCCTGTTGAACACATGCAAACATACAACAACGGGGAGGCAGGGTAGCCTAGTGGTTAGAGCGTTGGGCTAGTAACCGCAAGTTCAAATCCCTGAGCTGACAATCTGTCATTCTGCCCCTGAACAGGCAGGTAACCCACTGTTCCTAGACCAGTTAACCCACTGTTCCTAGACCAGTTAACCCACTGTTCCTAGACCAGTTAACCCACTGTTCCTAGACCAGTTAACCCACTGTTCCTAGGCCGTCATTGAAAATAAGAATTTCTTCTGAACTGACTTGCCTAGTTAAAAAAATACACTATAGTCTTCTTTCACTGTGGTGTGTGTGAATCACACATCGATTGTTGTTTTCTTCATCCCTTTCCTCAATATAATTTGAATGTCTTACATGGGCTGTTGGTAATTTTTATATACTGTGTAGACCAGAGAGTCTGCTGTCACAGGTGAGTGTGTGAGCGATAATTAATGCCAGAGTATTAAACTAAGTTGAGTAAAACACTAGGAAACATTGATGTGCTCAACATGTATTCCCCACATAGGATATGAGCCTCAAACTCCGAACAAACACCTCGTCCCACATCTTTACTGGTTGAGTCAAGTTTTGAGTTTACTCCTGATTTAAAGTCACGTTTTATTAAATAGTCTTTATAAGTGGGGAAAACATTTTATTTGCCAAGTCTCTGTAATCTTCGACTAAACGGATCCCTCTAAATGCTCAGTGCGTGTGGAATATCATGAGGTTTTAGAGCTATTTTTTGTCATATTATGCCTCTTTACTTCAAAAGCCATCACAATAAATACAACCAGGAAGTCTTATTAAATTGAGAAGAAAATGTCCTGTAAAGCTTGAGTGCAATCCTGGCACTCCAAGTGCACTGCCTCATGAAGTGAAATACTTCAGCTGCTGGTCTGTAAACTACTTAGGGTGCATGAGTACATTATAATGGGCTGATTTTACTCTGGACTCGCCATACTGCCTCTAGTTTTTTTGAAAACTGTTACAATGCGATTAAAACATAAACCGAAGATGTATATTTGAAGTAAGAAGGGATCATTAAAACTATTGAAAATATAATCACAAACAACGATTAATTGTCAACAACCCTGACCTCGCCTTTTTTTTACATTAGTTTTACACATCTACTCTATAGTGTTATACAGTTGAGTATTGTTAAAAAAAAAATGATATTATACAGTCTGTACTCTACAAGCACTTACTGTACTAAACCTCACAACTTCACAATGAATAACTGACTTTACCTTTGCTTGCAAGGTTTAAGATGAGTGACTACACTCTTGCTCTCCCTGTGGGCATGTGCACAGCTGTGAATCACTTCTGTTCAGCCCCTCTCCTGGGTCTGCTGTGGCGAGCATAGAGAACATAATCTTAGGCTGGCCCCCACCGTCAAAGGTCATCTGGGTTTAAAGTTCACACTTTACATCATGTATATGATCTTAAATAAGCTCAGCCACTTATGTCTTCATAGTCTCATTTTTTGCCGTAATTTATCAGTCCAGAAAAATGTACAAATATCCCAGTAAAAATCCTTCTAGTGAGAGAGATATGAAAGTAATGATGATACCCTTTGGACGGTTCCTCTGATTGAATAATACTCCTCAAAGACCACCATGGCAACGCCGTACTTTTTTGATTTGAGACAAGGTGGACAACATCATATGGGTACATGATTCTTCCACAGCCGGGTATGTCAGTAATGCCTATATATCTGTAGTAGGAATAACTCTTGACTGTGTGGAACTCCATAAAGAATGAACCATTTTAGCTGTGATTGAAGGAGGAACTGAAGCTGGGTCTTAACCCATATACCGTCTTGCATTAAGCCACGTCCCCATTGAGGTGTCAGCTCATAAGTCTCCCGCAGCGGGATGGAGCAGCCAAATTATGGAGAACACTTATTCACTCCAGGGGATCTTGTTAAACTGCCATGCCCCCAGCCTTCTGTCCTAGTCTGGGCCTCAACCTCAACCTGCACTACTCTTCCTTAATCATTGACCACAGAATGACACACCAACATCCATTAAGCAACAAATGTATTTAGTTACAAACTTGTAAAAAGTTCTGGAGATAGGGTGTGTTCTGTTGTTCACTAAGTAGTCGTGTTCTATTTATTCAATGTTGAAACATGGCTGGAGATCACAGCAACTTGTAAAGTACTTTTATTATGTTTCAAAGGGCTCAAAAGTATGGAATAAAAAAAGCATGTCAATGTTAGTTTATGACAATAAATAAAGTTTTCTTTAAAGTTACAGTGAGCCTACTGTGTGTGTGTGTGTGTGTGTGTGTGTGTGTGTGTGTGTGTGTGTGTGTGTGTGTGTGTGTGTGTGTGTGTGTGTGTGTGTGTGTGTGTGTGTGTGTGTGTGTGTGTGATTCAGTGTAAAAGTGCGATGTTTCTCGATACTGCTTTTCTCCACTATATTTTCCAGTGCAACAATGCTCCACATGTCAAATGTAAATACATTTATAGAATTCTCTCTGAAGTTGACTTGTATAACCAGAAGAATCAACAGATGTAAACTGTATAAAAGGTTCCTCTACACTTCAGCTGGTAAAAGTATTTTTCTTGCTGCTTTTAGATGACAGGAAGCTGCTGTATTCAACATAGCACATATTATAATGTGCATCTCTGACTTAACCAGCAACTATCCAATATACTTACACTTGCAAACTGTCTTTCCTTCATTCCTTGTAGGGTATGTGCTTATTTTGCCAGCAAACCAGAGAACCTCCTGATGAGGCTTCAATGATATGCTCTATTACTCTCTCCAAGCGACCCTGGACTTCACCTCTCTAACGAATGGAGCCCCTGACTTGGGGGCTGTTGATCCTAGGCTAGCTGGCTTTTGCTCCCTCTCTCACCTTTTCTCTCGCCCTGTTTTTTGTGTGGATCTGGATCCTGGTACAGGGTCTTGGTAATATTACAACAATATATGAGATGGAAGAGGACGTTATAAGATGACAGATGTGGAGTGTGTAATTTGAGGTTTGGTCTCTTTCTCATCTCCTATAAATACATCTGTTTAATAGGGAGCTGTAATATGGGCATTTATGCCTCTTCCTAAAGGGTCATATTATTATCACTCTATTAGTTACTCTGGTTCCCACTGTTCGGAGGCAGCCACGTTTGAGTGAGCTGCTGGTATGCCGGAGGGAGAAGCTCCAGAGATAGCTAGCTCAGTGAAAGGATAAAGGATATATAGGCCATCCTGGAGGGGCTCAGTGATGAGGAACCCGAGCCTGGAACAGGTAGTATTTAGTATTTTATTAGGATCCCCTTTAGCTGTTATTAGCTGTTGCCAAGGCAGAAGCTACTCTTCCTGTAAACAGTCTTCCTCCAGGTTCACACAGGCATCAGTAGGTACATAAAATACCAGGCTGACATCCCCTGTCCATCTTTCAGCCCCCATCCCTGTTCCATTGGCATGGATGGGTTATGGGGATGGGATGTGCCACAATGTCTTTACCATGTGTTTTTGTCACTAATAATGCGAACTGACTTTGTGTGTGGAAGGATGGTCTTTGGAAGGATCTACCCACTTCCTTGTTTTGTCAACGTCACGTCCACCGGTCCTGGCAACCCATCCTTGCGCACACCTGGCAACCTTCATTACGCACCCCTACGCCTCATTAGGCACACCTGGACTTCATCACCTCCCTTATTACTTCCCCAATATATAGCATGCCGTTGTTATCACCCCCCAGGCAATATTGTTTATGTTTCCATGTTTAGACGCTGTTCTTGTTTTGTATTGTTCAATGTTCTTCGTCATTAAACACACTAACTGCGCTTGCTTCCTGCTTCCCTGCGCCTACGTTACAGTCAAGGATCTATTTACTTCCTTCTCAGTTGTTGAGTTCTTAGGGATAGCATGTAGATTTGTTGATAAAGTCTGTAAATAACTTTCTTCAAACAAGGATCAGACCTGATTGATGACCTTCAGATTGATGATGTAGAGTTCAGTGTTTAATGACCTGTCAGATTGGAGGACAAATGGGGTCAAAGGTCTTCAGATTGAGATCAATGGAGTTCCTGGTTTGCTGGTGCCACTGTGTGCATTTTTCCATTCCTCAGCAGTGATAAGCAATGTTTATTTATTTGTTTGGTGTGTTCTGTAATGTATTAGCATCAGAAGTGAAGTTTTGTTAGTTTTTCCCAGAGCAAAAAAATCAACACATAACTGTATATCATCAAGTGTAGAGAGTGTGCAATGTAAAGAGTTTGGGGGGGTTAGAAAAAAGGTCTACAGTATATTTTAATGTCTTCATAATATCTGCAATCATTTAATGTTGTATACAAAAAATACACGTTTATATTACATGTATCACACATTATACACGATAACATGGTGCATGGCTCTTTTTGATTCCAGGTGGCAGGTAGCCTAGTGGTTAGAGTGTTGGGCCAGTAACTGAAAGGTTGCTAGCTCAAATCCCCAAGCTGACAAGGTAAAATTAATTTGTTCTGAACATGGCAGTTAACCCACTGTTCCTCAGTAGGCTGTCATTGTAAATAAGAACATGTTCTTAACTGATTTGCCTAGTTAAATAAAAAATACTAATCTTCCTTTAGAGAGAGAGCCATGACTCAGTAGGTTTGTGTTTAGACAGTGAACACAATGCCTCACAGCCACTGTCCAGGAAGGAGACAACATTACATTGGTAATGGGTGACGCTGCACCGCAACAACAACAAATAATTCCACAGAGAAATGGCCACTGGTCAGGATGTCAAATCTGTCAATAACACAAAGAGAATATAGAAAATATGTTAGAATATAACATTATTCTGGAACATGTCTAATGTAATGTGTGATGCACATGATACAAGGAACATATTGATGCGTTTTGGAGCTACTATACGTGATAAGGCCCTGTATTGAGGCTACTGTAGGCCTATGTGGTTCCTGTGTAATACTCTACAGTGACCAGCCAGTGAACCCAGTGGCAGACAGACCTTCTCATGTACTGTAACTGTGCTCTTCTTAGGTTCCCTGCCAAACGTTCTTGCCAGAAATGTCATCTTGTTGAGTCCGACTCCCTAATAGCAGCTATTGCAGTATCTGCCTCATGGACAGGTGACAAGGATGTGATGTTTAGGGAACAGAACGTAACCTTGAATGTGGCTTCCACATCACTACTTGCGTATATTACAACAACTCATGACTCACTCACCACCCAACAATGATCAAATTGAGATCATCAGGTGACACATCATTATCTCCCTGGTGAGTCGGAGGAATCAAAACATCAGCCAGGCAGTGGCATGATCAAAACAACCCAGCAGCACACCAATAAACCCTTGTCCTTAGGTGATGATGTTTTCAATTTGAAACACTGTAACATTTGGATTTTTCTCAAAGCAATATGTTCTTTATTTATTATGAGCCGGGTTGGATCCCATCGCTGACACCAATCGTCTGACATGTTCTTCACTTTTAGAGTTCAGTACTGTGGATTTGGCAGAAGACAAGCACTGCTTTGTGATTTGTGGGCCTGGTATTTGATTCCTACTAAACTGATGCTGTGGCGTTCTCATACACAGAGATGGTATCTTTGAAGAAATGGGCCGACCAAACATCATTTCTTCTGTCTGTTGAACCCCAGCCAGGCTCTCTCCACTTTCTCCTCCCCATAAACCGCAGAGAGTAGAGACGGAATCATTTCTTCTGTCTGTTGAACCCCAGCCAGGCTTTCTCCACTTTCTCCTCCCCATAAACCTCAGAGTAGAGATGGAATCATTTCTTCTGTCTGTTGAACCCCAGCCAGGCTTTCTCCACTTTCTCCTCCCCATAAACCGCAGAGAGTAGAGACGGAATCATTTCTTCTGTCTGTTGAACCCCAGCCAGGCTTTCTCCACTTTCTCCTCCCCATAAACCGCAGAGAGTAGATACGGAACCATTTCAACTCAGAAGATTTATAGTGTGTTATTAGGATGTAGAACTCACATACTACATGGGACTTTCCTCTTTATCTATTGTAAATTACTTGTTGAGGAATACCTATGGGACATGTACGAAGAGACAACGTTCTGTGTAAACTGTTTATAAAGGCTGTTATAGGGAGCCATACGCAGTTATAACGGCTTATAGTAATTCATTTAATTCCCTGAGAGACAGCTAAAAGGATATAATTCACTAAGAGACAGTTAAAGGGATGTAATTCACTATGGATGTTATTGAAGTGTTGTTTGTGTGACTGTACACAGGTACAGTAGACACGGTGTGAACTTGTTATATACACTGATAGTTTATAAAAAAGTATTACCAAAATGACGACTTATGAATCCTTAGCACTGCATTGCAGCAACAAAAAATGTTGGTATGTTTCTGTACTTTCCAGTCATAGTTTAGTGTAGTGTTTTTGACATGGATTCAAGGTCATCTGACTTGCAGCACACCAAGGCACATTAATTAATAGTGCTGCAGCTGGCGGTACCACTCTGGCTGATACGGTGCTTACTGCCTCATCTCTCCGAGTCTCCCTGTGTTTAGCTAATGTTGGACAGCTTCCCACATCCGCTCAAATAGCAGCATATTTCCTCATTCAGCCTTTTGAAGAGTTGCCAGTGTTTTAAAATACTCAAGCCTCACACAAGTTTTGGCCTTTGCCTTATCAACCTCACTGCCCAAATCCAACACCACCTGCACCTGTTATTCTAACATCAACCTCTTTCTGGTTGTAAATCAAACCCCCCAACGGAAAGCTACGCTATTATTTCTGACCAGACTTTGAGGCTCATCTGTAACTTTTCTGTGGAGTTGTCCCCAGTTTAGGCTTACTGTAATTTGCATTGTGTTGATAGAAACTTGAGTTAATGTTACTATTTATCCCCCTCTGAGGGGCTCATGTTGCTCCTCCAATAATATCTTAGTGAAATGTTGTTACGTTTACAGCTGCAGCTACTATGTTTTTGTGTTTTTCTTCTAAACTTGTTGTGTAGTATTGAATTAAATGAATGCCAGTACAGCTGAAGAGATCATGTAGTCAGTCCTCTGTACCAGTTAGTTAACAATGGGCATTGTGGAACACCAAGGCCACCAGCCCACAAGGCCACCAGCCCACAAGGCCACCAGCCCACAAGGCCACCAGCCCACAAGGCCACCAGCCCCCATGGCCACCTCCCTCTTTTCATTACTTTGCAAACAACCTCTTCTATTACTTGCTATTGTTTATTTGGCTCTTTATTATTGATTATAAACTGGCTGGGTTGAGCCCTTAATGCTGATTGGCTGACAGCCGTGGTATATTTGCCATATACCACACCTCCTCGGGCCTTATTGCTTAAGTATAGTACTACATTGTTGAAGGAGCTAGCACAGAAGCATTTTCATTGCACCTTTTATACCTGCTGTACATGACAAATAAAAATTGATTTGATTATTGTTATCAACTATGGTGGTGTCTGTATCAGTCATTACTATTCATACAGAGAGATGCTCCATATAGGCTCTCTCTGCTCTCCCCAACACCTGACTAGTGTTTGTGTTGTTGTGTCAGTGGCCAAGCTCCCAGCCAGCTGTGCTGCTGTGAACTGACCCCAGTAGTATCAACAGATAGTGTAGATGGGAGTGACCAGGTGCCTTAACGGCACCAGCTTCAACTACAGGGCCCGAACAAAAGAGGGCTTCATCCCTCTGAAAAAGCCCCCTGCACTATCTTCCATTTATGTTTACTGTAGACTTTAAAGTCAGTGGAAATGGATGTAGAGCAGTAGACAGTTAGGGTAAGGCTAGTGGTGTGTGTGTGTGTGTGTGTGTGTGTGTGTGTGTGTGTGTGTGTGTGTGTGTGTGTGTGTGTGTGTGTGTGTGTGTGTGTGTGTGTGTGTGTGTGTGTGTGTGTGTGTGTGTGTGTGTGTGTGTGTGTGTGTGTGTGTGTGTGTGTGCGTGCGTGTGTGTGAGAGAGTGAGAGTGTGAACAGAGGGACATTGTTTTGAAGCTGACTTAGGGGGATTTCAAAAGCAGTTCAGATACATTTAAGCAACTCAAAAGCTGATAAAGAAGACATGGTGATTCATTTGACAAAAATGGTGTGTTAGTAGGACATCTGTACAGTTTGTTGCGGACTGCCCTCAACAGCAGTGTTCTGCACTCCATTGAAAATAGGCCATATTCTCTCCATGTATACGATACATTTTCGCTTCAAGTGCTGCCTGTTTGCTCAAGGAACCAGAAGTATATTCAGAAGTATATTCAGAAGTATATTCAGAAGTATATTCAGAAGTATATTCAGAAGTATATTCAAACTTCAGAGTCCTCTGCCATGGATGAAAAGCAGCATTTGTAATTTTCTATAAAGCCTGTCAGTGATTTAGACTACAGATGGATCAAATGACTGAAAGTCGACTGAGGCGATCAATTAGTGCAGAGAGCAAATGAAGTGGTTTGCTGCTCTACCTTGAAGTCCATTCTTTCTGCTGAACCTGCATGGTGTGGGAAAATAAAAAGATGGGTCAGCTGCAGTCTTGAGTAAAAGTCATGCAGGTTTTATTTGAAGATAATTTGTTGTTTGTAGAGTAAAAATTCATTCAAATTGCCTCGGGAGCTATTACTCATCTCTGATATTTTTAAGAAATGCGGAATGCCTCAGAGTTCCTCTGGGATAGCTAAACCTTTACTATAGAGGAAAAGGGTGTATGTGTGTTAGACAAAAAGAGAGAGAGAAAGACTGCAACTTTGTGCCTCATTCAATCTTCGCTATCAAGATCTGTGGTATTTCTCAGTCCTTCCTATCTAACAACATCTAAAGAGGTATCATGATGGATCTGCCCATTCGTCAGAACACAGAGAACACAAAGAAAGAAATGTTCACAAAAATACAGTAGTTGCATTTATGTTGAAATAATACATATGTAGCTATTACTGGCAATCATATAAAGTATTAAATATCATAGTATTAATTAAGCTGTGAAATCATAAGGTACCGCGGACAAGGCTCTGCAGTACACCACTAGAATGAACAGCAGTCTGACTTGTCTTATAGCTCTGTCTTTATTCCCCCAGCCTGCTTCAGACTCAGCCCTCTCCAATCTCCAATTTCCAACTCCCCTGTTGATGGTAAGATAAAGGACTTTGACACAGTGACTCTTCCCAACATGACAGTCTTTTTTCTTTCTTGCTCTCTTCCCTGAGTTTAAGAGTTGAAACGTGGGTCAGCAGCTTTTAGCAGAACCCCAGACTAGAATTCCAGATGGTGAAGTCAGAAACTATCTCAGCTCATCAGTTTAACGAGAGCTGCTGCGTATATCCTCAGGCCAAAGCTTCCGGCCGCAACACGGCCCAAATGCTGAACAAATTGAGCATATCTTGTCTAATTGGTTATAAGATGGCCACTATGTACCCTACAAGGAAGATATGAGGAGGAAATGATGCAGAGTAGGTACTTCTGTTAGGGACCCCAAACTCTGACACGTCATCCTGCAGTATAGACCAAATGTCCATCTAGGCCTATGGCCGTTTGCTAGTGTATTGGACATTCATTTCTATGAAGAGAAAAGTTGACACCCTGTTATAAATGATCCGGGACATATTCCCTGCAAGAACATTTCTGCCAAGTAAAGTAACAAATTGAGTCAGTTACTGAGAACAGAGCTGACAATGTTGCAATCAGTGGTGATGATTGGCTACTTTGATGTCCATGTAAACTGAGATTGAGGTGGATGCCATGTTGAGTTCACTTTCTTCCATGTCTGCTGTTTGTGTCAGTGTTGCCATGAGCACTGAGGAGTTGGCAAGACCAGAAGCAGTACAGATAACCTTAAAAGCTGTCATATATCAAAAACAGTGGGACTGCTCAAGGACTACTCACGTGGTTAAATAGAACAACACATTGGTAAAATACATCTTTCTTCAATAACATGCTTTGTTTCCCCCATGTTGTTGGTCCAGCAATGAATGATTTAGCTATCCAAACTGACGCCAAAAGATGAAAAATGAAAACATATATCACCAAAATGTGTCTTGTTATGTCAGTCACTCAATTATCTGAAAATTAGCTGTGTCAATTTTTGGATTGTTAGTTAGTCTAGCCAGCCATCTAAAGTTGTAGTAATCCGACACGGCACGCAGCTTTAAAACTCTATCTCTGCCTCATTGCAAAATGAGTAGAATTGCATCATTTGTTTTATAAAATTGTTTAAATGTGTAGAATTGCATCATTTGTTTTATAAAATTGTTAAAATGAGTAGAATTGCATCATTTGTTTTATAAAATTGTTAAAATGTGTAGAATTGTAGTAAATTAACTTTAAAACTTACATTTTTCTCTCCACCATCAAGAGAGAAATACTAAAATATTTTGCCGTGAGGTTAAAAGCATTGGATCACTAACCGAAAGGTCACTGGTTCAAATCCCCGAGCCAAATCTGCCCTTGAAAAATCTGCCCTTGAGCAAGGCACTGAAACCTAATTGCTCCTGTAAGTCGCTCTGGATAAGAGTGTCTGCCATTTTCTCAAAAGTGAGGTTACAAGTTTATCAACTTTCAAAGCAGAATTACTTTCCCATTGTTCTTCAAATGCAGTGTATGATACACCATTTTGTAGCTCTGTTTCTCTGCTTTTATCCAATGTAAAAAACACAATTTCAAATGTTGCTACATAAGACCAAATGAGGCTGTCGGTCACAAATGACTGACATTTTTTAATTAAAAACAAATAAAAAACGTTTTAAAGAGGCTAGAGTCAGCCCTGCCTATGCGGTAAGCACTTTTCACAGCCATTTCTGTTCTGCCAGCTAAAGCAGTGAGTCACTGACTCTAACCTCACAAACACTATGTTGTGTTGTGTTTTTCCCTGTGTGTTGCAGTGTGTTATGATAGAACTCTGATGCAGCATTCTGCTGTCCCCCCACCATCCAACTGGCTAAAGCTGGGTCACCCCAGCTATTTATTACTGAGCTCAGTAAACTCACTGAGGAATACGACCATACAGACACAGGTTCTGACAGATTCCTGGATCTCTGCCTGGTTTTACAGTTGGACACTGCTTGTTGGGGGTTTTGATGAGTGAGGAACACAGTGTGTGTGAGTGTATATGGGCAAGCGTCCTTGTTTGTGGGCGTACAGTAGGCTTCACTCCCAGGTGAAGATCGGCTCCTCTCTCCCTTACTAACACCCTGGATGGGGTCACAGCAGACAGGGTTGGGAAGGGGAATTAGTGCATTGTCACAGAAGGGAAAGTAGCCTAACATTTTCTTTGCATCTGAATGTGCAGGATTTGGCAAAAAGCTAATGGTATGCTATTACAAGTCATTGCTTTCTATATCCACTTTTTCACATTCTTCACTTTGCTGGTTTACAAAGCTTATTTCAGACAAGCAATGGACCATTCCCCTGTGACTTAAAATGCATCCATTTAACTTTTGAACGCATTAGACAATACAATTCCTGAAATTCTCAACTGGCCGAGATAGGGTCGGGGTCACGTTCACGGATAGTGAGTGAGTGTCTTTGTGTTGCTCGCTTAACTTTGCCAGAGAGTTCAACCAAGAGTCAGCCCCTGTAGGTTTTGCGCGGCCCTTTTTTTGGTAGGCTATAAATATATAAGACTTGGCCATATATACTCCTTCCTAATCGAAACGGAATTCTCACTGTGCTGATGCAAGCTAGCTACATTAATTATTATGAACCACGTGAAGTTTTGACTAGTTCTTCGACTCAGTGGCTGCAGTGCCATCATCAAATGGCGGAGGGAAATCGGTAGGCTGTCCCAGTTAAATAGCCATAATCCATGCTGTGTTACAGTGAGAGCATTTTAGGTGAACATTTATTTTTTGCTATAGCAGCCTATACATAACCTTCCGTTATAGAGAAGGTGTTGGATTCTTTCCGATGGCACAATTTGTCTCCCTGGAGTCGAGGTAACGAGATAGGCTAGTCCTATATGTTTCGTCTTTCAGACTATTTCTACGTTTTTGAAATAACATAATTCGTTTAGTTTCAGACCAAATAACAGTGACATGTCAATGTGTTGCCTTTTCTAAGTCATAGCCCCGTAGAAATACCGGTACTTTACACAGGAAGATACTTGGGCATGTATTCGTAATAAAGGATGTATAACCAAACCCTCAATTTCAGTGTCAAGGTCACAAACCTGGTTTGACAGAATTTACACAAATAAACATGTCTAGAAATGTCACGTCACCATCGACAAAACATTCACAATAGCCTATAAATGTAGGCATACTTCAAATTAAGGAGCGTAATTTGTAACTATTCATATAAATATAATATAACAATAAAACATAATAATACGTTATTATTATTAGGCTAATATTTGTATTATTATAGGCTAATTTGATAAACGTTTAGACTGAGATATGTTCAACTTTTTCGACAGCTTCATATAATGTTTAGAGATAGAGTGAACGAATGAAGAAAAAATACAGGAATGATCAGAATACATTTAGTCGAAACAATTACATATACCTATCAGAAGATAATTGACCAAGGCACCTCTCGAAAAACAAATTGTTTTACCTTCATAGGAGCCGCTTATTTAATCAATGTTAAAACATATTCAGGCTAAGATATAATTTCGCAAAACATTTCGAGAGACGAGAATGCCACTCCATTGTTCATGTTGTATTTACGAATTGTATTTTCGTAAATAGGCCACTTTTAATTGCTTTCATGATACAGGCTAGGCTACGTGCAGTGACGAACTGTATGAGAGACAATTATGTTCAACTCACCGAACCATGACGACTTCCTCATGACGCACTACATGGAAAAGAGACACTGATTTACATTTATTTTAATTTTATTAAACCTTTATTTAACTAGGCAAGTCAGTTAAAAACAAATTCTTATTTACAACGACGGCCTACCGGGGAACAGTGGGTTAACTGCCTTGTTCAGGCGCAGAACGACAGGTTTATACCTTGTCAGCTCGGGGATTCGATCCAGCAACCTTCGGTCACTGGCCCAACGCTCTAACCGCTAGGCCCCGACAAGCAGCGTTAAAATGCGTTAAAATGTTTTAGCTAACGTAAGTGTTTGTGACCAAAAAGATGAGAAATGATATTGTTATTTCAGAAGCATATAGCTTACACATTTTGTTAGTCTTCGTATGCAGTAATATTAAATATGTATCCACTTCCCATATATGTCCTATTTTTTGGATAAAGCTCATGATTAGAAATAAGCTAAAATAAGTTAAACACACACAGCAATAATAATTATAAATCTAACTATTTGGCAACATCCAAAGATTCAATGAATAATCATGTTCCAGAAAAATCAAGCAGTAACATTGGTACTGACAATTTATTTGGACATGTTGTGAAAATAATAGTGAAACGATGTACAATTGTATTATTATTTCTAAATCCCCCAACTCGTGCTATTCAAACAGAACTCTCTCTCTCTCTTACTCACACACACACACGCACACGCACGCACACACACGCACGCACACTCACACGAGCGCAGGCTCATTTAGGGTGCACAGAGAGATGGGCGTTTAAAGTGAGAGGCTGAGGGGCAGTACTAAATGAATGAAGCCCAGCACTCATCCCTCTTGCTCATTGGCCTTGGCTCCTCCTCCAGCCGTCTCACTGGGTCTGTATTTGAGGTTTGTGGGCTCTAAAGAAAACAGACGCATGAGTAAAGGAATAGAGGGCTACCCCCCTCCTCCTCTCTTCCTCTCCCACTCTTTCTCCTCCATTGACAGAGCTGAGAGAACGCTCCCCAGGTTAGACATCCAGACAGACCTCTCTCCACTACATGGACTATCTACCACAGCACACAAAACAGACACGTTCAATTGTTTCGACTTTCGTTTGGGGGGAATTGTGTGCGTTTTCCTTTAAAAAAGCTGTCTTTCAATGCAACAATGAAGCTTTGTTGGACTTAAGTTTCCACAGAACCAGGAGCCGGTACATCAGAACGCCGAAGAAGACTTAGGTCCGTTTTCAGAGCGATCCTGTCGGGTTTTTGGACAGACTGGTTTCCAGGTGCGGTTGCTCCAACAGAGATGGGCTCAGACGTACGTGACCTCAACGCCCTGCTGCCCCCGGTGCCAGCCCTGCCAGGGGGGAATGGGAACTGTACCCTGCCCGTCAGCAGTGCCCCTCAGTGGGGCCCTGTACTGGACTTCCACACTGGCGCCCCCTACAGCTCGCTGGCCCCCCACTCCTTCATCAAACAGGAGCCCAGCTGGAGCTCTGGGGATCCCCAGGAGGACCCTCACTGTGGCCTGAGTGCCTTCACCCTGCACTTCTCTGGCCAGTTCACTGGCACAGGGGCCTGCAGGTACGGGGCCTTCGGGGCCCCCCCTCCACCCAGTCAGCCCCCACCAAGCCAGCCAAGGATGTTCAGCAACGCACCCTACCTGACCAATTGTATGGACACCCAGCCCTCTTCCAGGAACCAGGGTAAGATCAATATCTAATCTGGAGATTAGTGTATTAAAATGTTATTGTGGTTGCACTAGGACTTGATATTTGGTTAATTAAATATTTTCAGTCACAGAAATATGGCATTTGTTTAGTAATGTTCATTATGGTCTTTGTAGTTTCAACAGTTGGTATACTTCTAGTACTTTTCTGTCATGCTGTACAGTTATTGCACTTTTATGTTTTTATGCTTCAATGACTATTTCCCTGCCGACTGTTTCTGTTAACTCTGGTGATGTACAGCTGTGTCTAGTTCATGATCAATAAACAAACAAAGGAATGATAGGTAGACCTGAAAATCAATAAATACATTCATAATGTCAAGCTCATATCGAGGATGACATTTTCTCAGGTGAAGCTTGTGTTTTATTTTGCTAGTATGTATGTCAGTGAAATAACTGATCTTATTGCCAGCACAGTACAATGACAATTTGTTGACATTAGTTTACAATGTAGAAAATATCTTCATTTGCTATGCTGTTTTCTTTATTTCCTTATAAGAACTTTTAAGTTATTTGAACTTTGTACTGTTTAAATGATTTGTCATTAGTATATGCTATAGTCAGTCATTTTCATTAGGAATTATATTATGAACTTCTGACATTGCTTTTAAATGAATGTGTAATTTTAACCCAAATGATTTTCAATCAGAATAGATTATTTTCCTTAAAAGTATACACACAATTTGATCTCTGTGGTATAGTTAAACTGATCATATGAGAGTGTACAGTATTCAAAGAAATTGTGGACTTGTGGTTTTATTACAATTGATTGTTGCAAATACAAATGTTTAGGAGTCTTGGGGTTGAAAAGGTACACACATACTAAACATTCATAATTAATGGAATCATTGTTATGATGAACTGAACCATTAATTAGCCATGGCATATACTGTAGCTACTGTATAGGTTATAGAATATTATACTAAATGAATATAAATGAAGGGAAAAAAATTCTCGGTGATGACAGAAAATGTAATTACTTGTGAACTTGTAGTAAATTGACATAAACTAATCTCAGTATAACTCCTTAAATCAGTAAAATATTATCTGAAGCTGACCAATTGTGAGTGACATCTACCTGGCTCCTGATTTCCAAGTTTTTTAAAAAGTGATATTATTAAGACAGCTATTTGTAGTCAAGCTCTAGGATTTCTCTTCAGGGCTACTGAGGTCACCCGTGCTCACACCCCAAATGTAACCTGTCTGCACTTTTAATGTCGGATTAATTACAACTAACATCAGTATCAAAGGGCTCATCCAACCTTCAATCCCCTTATCATACCCCTCCTGTGCCTGGACAAGCAGTGAAAACAAGCCATGGCTAAATCTCAGGCGGGTCACTCACTAGATACTGATAATACACTGAGGCTCACTGAGGGAGAATCCACTGTACTCGTGATCTGTTTACGGTTACCATGCGAAACGACACAGTCCAAACAAGTTAGTGTGAGGACAGGCATTATGTATGTATTTGGGTCTGTTTTGCCAATGTACTTGTGCTTGTGTAATTCCACGTGTGCGTGTTGAGTTTACTTGAGTGGAAGAGGAGAACATGAGGATAAAGTAGTTAAGGTATTATTGTAGGCACTTTCCTTGTACACAATGATCCAAAAGGGAAAATATTTGTGTTACCCTTCAGAGCGTTACGTTACCCTTCAGAGCGTTACGTTACCCTTCAGAGCGTTACGTTACCCTTCAGAGCATCCCTTTTTATTATGTTTAGATTTCTTAATTAACGTATTGTTTTTAAGTAGGCTTATCATTCAGATATTCCGTTGTCACACAGTTTTATAAATGAGTTCCCTTGATTTACCATGCTGGGTGACATTTGTAATACACATCAATTCTGTAATAGTATGTAAAAGCATAACAATATTTCTTGAAGTATTCTTTCACGATTTGTAGGCTACTTTCGCCTGCTTTGTCAGAATGCACAGTAAAAAGAAGAAGAAGTCGCTTATCGAAATACAATTACTGGGGAATCACAGAATTGAATTCTGAAGTGTATTAATATCTACAGTATATCTATAGTCACTGTAAAATGTTTTTATTTATGAAAGCACTAATTTATAGAATTAGACACTTGGCGTCTGACTATTAATTAGGTTATGAGTTGACATAATTAGGTTATGAGTTGACATAATTAGGTTATGAGTTGACTATTAATTAGGTTATGAGTTGACTATTAATTAGGTTATGAGTTGACTATTAATTAGGTTATGAGTTGACTATTAATTAGGTTATGCGTTGACTATTAATTAGGTTATGAGTTGACATAATTAGGTTATGAGTTGACTATTAATTAGGTTATGAGTTGACTATTAATTAGGTTATGAGTTGACTATTAATTAGGTTATGAGTTGACTATTAATTAGGTTATGAGTTGACTATTAATTAGGCTATGAGTTGACTATTAATTAGGTAATGAGTTGACTATTCACAATGGCTTCTGTAGCAAGTTAACACTTTGGGAGTCGGTATAACTTCAATATGTATTATTACATAGATACTGTAAGTATGATACTAGATACTGGATACATAGATACTAGGTACTAGATACATAGATACTGTAAGTAATACCCTTAAGGTCATTGTTCAGTGGTTTAGCTTTGATTACGGGTCCTCAAAATCAATGGCTTGTGAATGGTTCACAATATATTTCACAATGGTTTATAAGAAGTTTATAACCATCAAAACAACAAATAAACCAACAAATAAACATTCTATTTTAGAAGAGATATAGGAAAAATGTCATGTCACTTTGTAAGTGCATTTGGTATTTCTTCACATCCCACTGTACTGCAGTGCGTAAAGCAGACTGGTCTAAGGTGAGGACAATGCCTTGCACACAAACTGCCTAGGCAGTGCCCTTCACTATGCCCACTGTGACCCAGACCAGCCCTGTGTAATGTGATGGAGATCAGTCCTCCTCTACTCAGTCAGTCAGACAGGGATGGAAGACAAATAGAGCTCTTTAATGAGTTTTGAGTTAACCCTGCTGGGCCGCTGGTGAAAGTTGTGCTGGTGTGTAATTAATGGCGTTGCTGTTAGCTGGTGTGTAATTAATGGCGTTGCTGTTTGCTGGTGTGTGATTGATGATCTGGTGTCCCACCCTGGGTCAGACATAGGCATGATTCTGGTGTCAGCCCTCTAGTGTCCTCCCACAGTTTGTTTTCACTCAGGAGCCTTTCACTCTCACCCCAATGCAGGGGTTACTGGGGAAGGGAGGGAATTTACCTACATATGCAGCACAAAGGGTCAAGGCGCTGAATGTTAGCCAGTGAGCTAACATTTTTACCCACTTCCATGTTCTGAAAGTCTTGGAATTATTCATTTCATTTTTTTAAACCTTTCTTCTTTGTGTTTACAGGTTACAGTGCTTTCGATGGTGCCACTAATTACGGTCACACTCCCACACATCACTCCCAGTTCCTCAGCCACTCCTTTAAAGATGAAAACTCCCTAGCTCAGCAGACCAGTATGGGTAAACAGCACCTAGATTACTGCAATGTTTGTTTGTGTGTGTGTGTGTGCGCGTGTGTGTGTGTGTGTGTGTGTGTGTGTGTGTGTGTGTGTGTGTGTGTGTGTGTGTGTGTGTGTGTGTGTGTGTGTGTGTGTGTGTGTGTGTGTGTGTGTGTGTGTGTGTGTGTGTGTGCAGGTGTGCGGTGTGCGGGTGTGTGTGTGTGCGGTGTGTGTGTGAGCGGGTGTGCGGGTGTACAGTGCATTGCAAAAGTATTCGGCCCCCTTGAATACTTTCGCAATGCACTGTATGTGAGCATTCATATGTGTGTATGTAGATGCACAGTCTTAGAATAAAAGGTGCCATCTAGAACCTAAAAGGGTCTCTTGGCTGTCCCCATAGGAGAACCCTTTGAAGAACCCTTTTTGGTTCTAGGTAGAACCTTTTCCACAGAGGATTCTGCATGGTAAACGTGTATTGTGAACTCCGTACTCCTCACCTAGGGAGTGGCCTCCATCTTAAAGTCACTGTGAGGTTAAGTCTTACACTGACCTTCACGTCACTGTCATAAATTAATAGCATCTTTTTCTTTATTGTCCTTTTCTTCATCCATGGTCCTGCTGTTAGTAAGCAGCCGGATGTGTGTGTTGCTAATTGTATTACTGTGATGTTGTAAATCGTGGGCTCTCTGTATAGAAATGATAACTGGAGGAAACGGCAATACAAGGTTTTTGGAATGTTTAGAACTGCCCTGGGACCCATTCACAACACGTGGAGGCAGAGCCAAAGCAGTGATCCTTCATTTGCACTTTGAAAAATCAAAAATAGTCTGTGTGCTTTACGGCTTCAAAGAACAGCCTCTTGTTTTTAGAAGTGTTGTCTTTATTCAGACACAGTTCAGAGGTTTCTTTCTCAATGTCCCTCTCAGGAGAGTTTTTTTCAGAGGAGGCGCTGTCAGACAAACAGCTCCATTGGACCAGGGATGAGTTTCCTGAAAGCTTTGTGGTTAATGTGATACTTCCAGACCCAGACAGTATAAAGTGTCACGTTGGCTACACATCTATCAGGAAACTTACCTCTGTGCAGTTGTGAAGCACTCCTTAATATACCATCGCACTGTTTTAATTCTCAATCAGTGGAGTTGGTGGGTGATAAATGTATTTTGCTTGTGTAGGTGAGCAGCCGTATTCTGTCCCTCCACCCGTGTATGGATGCCACACCCCATCAGACAGCTGTACAGGCAGCCAAGCCCTACTGCTGAGGAACCCTTACAACAGGTGAGTACTGGAGCAGCCCCACTACAGTAGACTCACTTGCCCTTACCTGACATCACATCCCTGCCACTCACCTCAGCCCCACTCCTATCACTCACCTTAGCCCCACTTCTATCACTCACCTTAGCCCCACTCCTATCCGTCACCTTAGCCCCACTCCTATCACTCACCTTAGCCCCACTCCTATCCGTCACCTTAGCCCCACTCCTATCCGTCACCTTAGCCCCACTCCTATCACTCACCTTAGCCCCACTCCTATCTGTCACCTTAGCCCCACTCCTATCCGTCACCTTAGCCCCACTCCTATCCGTCACCTTAGCCCCACTCCTATCCGTCACCTTAGCCACACTCCTATCCGTCACCTTAGCCCCACTCCTATCACTCACCTTAGCCCCACTCCTATCCGTCACCTTAGCCCCACTCCTATCACTCACCTTAGCCCCACTCCTATCACTCACCTTAGCCCCACTAATATCCGTCACCTAAGCCCCACTCATATCCGTCACCTTAGCCCCACTCCTATCCGTCACCTTAGCCCCACTCCTATCACTCACCTTAGCCCCACTCCTATCACTCACCTAAGCCCCACCCCTGCCAGTCACCTAAGCCCCACTGCTATCACTCACCTAAGCCCCACCCCTGCCAGTCACCGAAGCCCCACTCCTATCACTCACCTAAGCCCCATCCCTGCCAGTCACCGAAGCCCCACTCCTATCACTCACCTAAGCCCCACCCCTGCCAGTCACCGAAGCCACACTCCTACCACTCACCTAAACCCCACCCCTGCCAGTCACCGAAGCCACACTCCTACCACTCACCTAAGCCCCATCCCTGCCAGTCACCGAAGCCCCACTCCTATCACTCACCTAAGCCCCACCCCTGCCAGTCATCGAAGCCCCACTCCTATCACTCACCTAAGCCCCATCCCTGCCAGTCACCGAAGCCCCACTCCTATCACTCACCTAAGCCCCATCCCTGCCAGTCACCGAAGCCCCACTCCTATCACTCACCTAAGCCCCATCCCTGCCAGTCACCGAAGCCCCACTCCTATCACTCACCTAAGCCCCATCCCTGCCAGTCACCGAAGCCCCACTCCTATCACTCACCTAAGCCCCATCCCTGCCAGTCACCGAAGCCCCACTCCTATCACTCACCTAAGCCCCATCCCTGCCAGTCACCGAAGCCACACTCCTACCACTCACCAGTGCTAAAACATCTGTTAATGTTACAAAGCAGTCTAACATGCAGACATCTTATTAAGCAAATATAGTTTTGATGATTCTAGTCATTGAAGTTAGTTAAAGACAGTGTTGGAAAATGTACCCAATTATCATACTTGAGTAAAAGTAAATATACCTTTAAAAGAAAATTACTCAAGTAAAAGTGAAAGTCACCCAGTAAAATACTACTTGAGTAAAAGTCTAAAAGTATTTGGTTTAAATATACTTAAGTATCAAAAGTAAATGTATTCGCAAAAAAATACTTAAGTATCAAAAGTAAAAGTATGAATCATTTCAAATTCCTGATATTAAGCAACCCAGACTGTACGATATTCTTGATTTTTAAATTGACGGTTTTCCAGGGGCACACTTCAACAATCAGACTGCCATATCAGAGGCAGTAGGACTCACCAGGGATGTTCTCTTGATAAGTGCGTGAATTAGACAATTGTCCTGTCCTGCTAAGCATTCAAAATGTATTGAGTACTTTTTGGTGTCAAGGAAAATGTAAGGAGTAAAAAGTACATCATTTTCTTTATGAATGTAGTGGAGTAAAAGTAAAAGTTATCAAAATTATAAATAGTAAAGTAAAGTACAGATACTCAACAAAAACTACTTAAGTAGTACTTTAAAGTAATTTTACTTAAGTACTTTACACCACTGGTTAAAGGGGGTCAGGAAGCTCCACCTTTATAGCTGTCCTGACTGGCCAAGGTTGTGCTGCCGTCATAGAAGACAATAATCATCATCAACATAGTTCTAAAATTAAATGTGGAGAAGTCACTCTGCCATTGAGCACTCCGAGTGGCTAGAGGAAGGAGGAAGTGAAGTAACAGTGGCAGGAAGTTGGAAGTACGAGACTGTACTGATTTCCATCCAGGAAATTATCTAAAGAAAGGCATTTATCATGTTTGTACTGTAGTTATACTCTCAAAACTTTCCATTGGACTGAATCCATTCACCGCTTATTCAAATCGCATTCACGACCTGACAAAGAATAAGATAATAGCATATTTACTGTGTTTTATTCATATTTGAAGTTTGTTTCATTGAGTTAAATAGTTAAATACAGTATGTAGATGGTATGGATGAGGACCATGACCAGATAAATGAATCACAGTTGTCCAGACAGAGAATGGGAGCAGTGCTCAGCAGGCCAAGATAAGTGGTGTAAACACTACTGGTTTCCAGTCTTCGGCCAATGTTGAATTCCTTCTACTGATAAGTAGCTCACTGTTCTCTGAGGGGAGAGAACCCCAGTGTAACCTTACACAACTGTTTACTCCCTCGCCTTTAGATGGCACAAAATTAGCTTGCATTCTTTGAATACCTTTAACATTTTGTTTTCAGCTCCAGGGAACATAAAGATTCAAAATAAGGGAATAGGACTTGATAAGAGTGTGTTAGTCAGACTGGATACTTGTGCTGGAAGCCTCATTCTGCAGGCTCTGCTCCTCCTGCTGTCATAAACAGCCTGATATCTGCTGTGGAAGGGAAGGGGCTGGGAATCCTCAAATCAAACCGCTAAGCCGCTCTCTAATCAAATGCCCGGTACCAACAGCGCTGTATTTATACAGTCAGACGGCAGTTATGCACTTTTTAACATTTTGGAAATACATGAAATAAAAACACATCCACTTATGAAACTAAGAACCAGGGAACCAGGGACAAAGTTCCTTTGGGAAGCAGTGGTGTAGAGGACGATGACTGAAACTTTAGAGCCGCTTACACCAAAACACCCCTGCATTTGATTATTTTCTCAAGAGATGACAATCTCAGGTATGTATAGAGCTGTTCATAGAGGACTCTACCTCCCATGTACAGTACTGGTTTAGACTGCAAAGTTCCCATTAGAGGTGCTAATGGATACACTCTTCATCATCCTTTAACCCTCATCATCCTTTAACCCTCATCATCCTTTAACCCTCTGTCATCCTTCAACCCTTATCATCCTTCAACCCTCATCATCCTTTAACATTCTATCATCCTTCAACCCTCATCATCCTTCAACCCTCATCATCCTATTCAACTTCTCTTTCGTATCGTCTGAGATCCCCAAAGATTGGAAAGCTGCCACGGTCATCCCCCTCTTTAAAGGGGGAGACACTCTAGACCCAAACTGTTATAGACCTATATCCAGCCAGCCCTGCCCTTCTAAAATCTTCTAAAGCCAAGTTAATAAACAGATCACTGACCTTTTTGAATCCCACCGTACCTTCTCCACTACGCAATCTGGTTTCCGAGCTGGTCATGGGTGCACCCCATGACCAGATGATGATAGAGTGTTAAAGGATGATGAGGGTCCTAAACGATATCATAACCGACATCGATAAAAGACAGTACTGTGCAGCCGTCTTCATCGACCTGGCCAAGGCTTTCGACTTGTCCGGACCTCTGGAAGTCTCTATGGTGGTGCCACAGGGTTACATTCTTGGGCCGACTCTTCTCTGTATATATCAATGATGTCGCTCTTGCTGCTGGTGATTCTCTGATCCACCTCTACGCAGACGACACCATTCTCTATACACCTGGCCCTTCTTTGGACACTGTGTTAACAAACCTCCAAACGAGCTTCAACGCCATACAACTCTCCTTCTGTGGCCTCCAACTACTTTTAAATGCTAGTAAAACTAAATGCATGCCCTTCAACCAATTGTTGCCCGCACCCTCCCGCCAGACTAGCGTCACTACTCTGGACGGTTCTGACCTAGAATATGTGGACAACTACAAATACCTAGGTGTCTGGTTAGACTGTAAACTCTCCTTCCAGGCTTACATTAAGCATCTCCAATCCAAAATGAAATCTAGAATCAGCTTCCTATTTCGCAACAATGCCTCCTTCACTCATGCCGCCAAACTTACCCTTGTAAAACTGACTATCCTACCGATCCTTGACTTCTGCGATGTAATTTACAAAATAGCCCCCAACACCCTACTCAGCAAACTGGATGTAGTCTATCACAGTGCCATCTGTTTTATCACCAGAGCCCCATATACTACCCACCACTGCGACCTGTATGCTCTTGTTGGCTGGCCCTCACTACATATCCGTCGCCAAACCCACTGGCTCCAGGTCATCTATAAGTCTTTGCTAGGTAAAGCCCCGCCTTATCTCAGCTCACTGGTCACCATAGCAACACCCACCTGTAGCGTGCGCTCCAGCAGGTATATTGCGCTGGTCATCCCCAAAGCAAACACTTCCTTTGGCCGCCTTTCCTTCCAGTTCTCTGCTGCCAATGACCGGAACAAATTGCAAAAATCTCTGAAGCTGGAGTCTTATATCTCCCTCACTAACTTTAAGCATCAGCTGTCAGAGCAACTTACCGATCACTGTACCTGTACACAGCCAATCTGTAAATAGCACACCCGACTAGCTCATCCGAATATGATTACTTACCCTCTTGCTCTTTTGCACCCCAGTATCTATACTTGCACATTCATCATCTGCACATCTATCACTCCAGTATTAATGCTAAAATTGTAATTTATTTCGCCGCTAGGGCCTATTTATTGCCTTAGTACTCTTCTATATTTGCACACACTGTACATATATTTTTCTATTGTGTTATTAACTGTACGTTTGTTTCTGTGTAACTCTGTGTTGTTGTTTTTGTTGCACTGCTTTGCTTTATCTTGGCCAGGTCGGAGTTGTAAATGAGAACTTGTTCTCGACTAGCCTACTTGGTTAAATAAGGGTGAAATAAAAAAAATATTAAAAATCCTTTAACCCTCATCATCCTTTAACCCTCATCATCCTTTAACCCTCATCATCGTTTAACCCTCATCATCCTTTAACCCTCATCATATTTTAACCCTCATCATCGTTTAACCCTCATCATCGTTTAACCCTCATCATCTTTTAACCCTCATCATCTTTTAACCCTCAGCATCCTTTAACCCTCATCATCCTTTAACCCTCAGGATCCTTTAACCCTCATCATCTTTTAACCCTCATCATCTTTTAACCCTCAGGATCCTTTAACCCTCATCATCCTTTAACCCTCAGGATCCTTTAACCCTCATCATCTTTTAACCCTCATCATCTTTTAACCCTCATCATCTTTTAACCCTCATCATCTTTTAACCCTCATCATCTTTTAACCCTCATCATCTTTTAACCCTCATCATCGTTTAACCCTCATCATCGTTTAACCTTCATCATCTTTTAACCCTCATCATCTTTTAACCCTCAGCATCCTTTAACCCTCATCATCCTTTAACCGTCAGGATCCTTTAACCCTCAGCATCCTTTAACCCTCATCATCCTTTAACCCTCAGGATCCTTTAACCCTCATCATCTTTTAACCCTCATCATCTTTTAACCCTCATCATCTTTTAACCCTCAGGATCCTTTAACCCTCATCATCTTTTAACCCTCATCATCTTTTAACCCTCGTCATCTTTTAACCCTCAGGATCCTTTAACCCTCATCATCCTTTAACCCTCAGGATCCTTTAACCCTCATCATCTTTTAACCCTCATCATCCTTTAACCCTCAGGATCCTTTAACCCTCATCATCCTTTAACCCTCATCATCCTTTAACCCTCATCACCCTTTAACCCTCATCATCCTTTAACCCTCATCATCCTTTAACCCTCAGGATCCTTTAACCCTCATCATCCTTTAACCCTCATCATCCTTTAACCCTCATCATCCTTTAACCCTCATCATCTTTTAACCCTCATCATCTTTTAACCCTCATCATCCTTTAACCCTCAAGATCTTTTAACCCTCATCATCCTTTAACCCTCATCATCCTTTAACCCTCATCATCCTTTAACCCTCAGGATCCTTTAACCCTCATCATCCTTTAACCCTCATTATCCTTTAACCCTCATCATCCTTTAACCCTCATCATCCATTAACCCTCATCATCTTTTAACCCTCATCATCCTTTAACCCTCATCATATTTTAATCCTCATCATCCTTTAACCCTCATCATCCTTTAACCCTCATCATCCTTTAACCCTCATCATCTTTCAACCCTCATCATATTTTAATCCTCATCATCCTTTAACCCTCATCATCCTTTAACCCTCATCATCCTTTAACCCTCATCATCTTTTAACCCTCTGTCCTCCAAATAGTTGAATTGATTTGAAGTAAAACTCTATAGAACACTGTACTGTACGTACTTGAATCACTAGACAGAGTGTAGGCTACCTTCAGTGTACAGGGTACCAGGCACCAGAGCATCCCACTATAGTGAGCTGTTCTTGTGGTATGATAAAACGATGTGATGTCAGGGGCGGCAGTGATACATCTAAAGTATGTGTTTGGGAAAGCACCTGGCAGTTTAACTAATGATCCTGGAGCCAGACGCTTAATAACAGATGGTTATTTGGATCTGAGGGTTGGAGGGCTATGGAGGTCTATGGTTAACACATCACCCTGTTGGTGTTAGTGTGGGTGGATCCTGATTATGTGGAACATTCATGAGCCGTTGCCCAGGATGAACCTGTATAGATGGGGCCACATTTGATAATTCTCTGACTCTCCTGTGGTGCTTGTCTACACTGAAAACAGTGGTACCACGTTGTCCCAAGGAAAAATTCCTAAAAATGTATTTTATTTGTTTAAATCCCAGCAGTGATAATTTATACCAAATGGCATCTCAGCTGGAATGCATGGCATGGAACCCTGTTAGCACGCTGGCTTCCACCATTAAGAGGTATGTCGACGTGACCCGCTCCTGTCATCTGAAACATTCCTCTTTGATCGGGATTAACAGTCATTAATCTGCACTAGTCTCAGAATAGCGGAGAGAGGGGGTGGTTGTTGGGGGTGGAGGGCTCCCTTCATTAAATCACACATTTGAACACTCACTGGCATTGTTTAAATATTTGATTTAGTAGCAGAGTGAGGCTCCACAGGGGGCCTGTGAAATACATCATTTCTCACTGAGGTGATTAGAAAGAAAAAATATTCCCTCTATCACAGATGTCACATGTCACATATGGGTTGTTTTTTCTTTTCTCTTAGCTCTCTGGCACACACACACACACACACACACACACACACACACACACACACACACACACACACACCCACACACACACACACACACACACACACACACACACACACAAAAGTATAGGGAGTAAATATAGGGCGTAAGTATTGGCAGAAAGTATAGGGAGAAAGTATACAGAGTAAATATAAGGAGTAAGTATAGGGAGTGAATATAGGGAGTAAATATAGGGAGTAAGTATTGCCAGAAAGTATAGGGATAAAGTATAGGGAGTAAATATAGGGAGTAAATATAAGGGGTAAGTATAGGGAGTAAATATAGGGAGTAAGTGTAGGGAGAAAGTATAGGGAGTAAATATAGGGAGTAAATATAGGGAGTAAGTATAGGGAGTAAATATAGGGAGTAAATATAGGGAGTAAGTATAGGGAGTAAGTATAGGGAGAAAGTATAGGGAGTAAATATAGGGAGCGTTACTTTTTTCACACGACGGTGATCAGAGTTAACCTACTTATTTCCTTATCACTACATCACTGTCTCTAGTTGAGGGGGAAACGTCACATTTTCACTTGCTTTACTGTTCTAATGAAAAGGTCCTCTTTCATTCTTGCTTTGTTGTCATTTTCAGTGTCCCTCTTCTTCTAACTTCCCTCCTCCCCTCCTCCCGAACCCTCCCTCTGTTTCTGTCTGTTTTCTCCGGAGATTGTGTGCATGTTAAATTAGCCTCTCTGTTTTGTCTGTCCTGGCTGGGAAATGTATCCTGCTATAATTTTCCCGTGTGGGGCATCAACCTTGACCACGGTGGGACATGTAACAGAGGGGAAGGGCTCTGCACTGGGGAGTAGTGGAAGTAGATCAGTAGGCTTTCCCCCTGGGATCCTCCAGCCTGGGCTCCAGAGCCAGGGCTTAGTTAGACTGGAGGGGAGGGTCTGACCCTTCCACCACCTCCCCGAAAAAGCCAGCAGAGGCCGGGGTGACTGAATGATTAATCTGCTTCTAAATGAGAGGGACTCTAGTGCTTAGGCTGTGGAAAATTAGTCTCATCTCAAGGAACGCACGGCAAAGTATGCATGTGCCTCTTCCAGATAAACGCCACCACTCCCCAATCACCCTCCCCAGCCCTGACACCCTCCCCAGCCCTGTCACCATCCCCAGCCTCATCTCCCTCCCCAGCCTCATCTCCCTCCCAAGCCCAGTCTCCCTCCCCAGCCCTATCGCCCTCCCCTCCAAAGCCCAGTTTCCCTCCCCAACCCAGTATCCCTCCTCAGCCTCGCCCCGCTCCAGCCCAGTCTCCCTCCCCAGCCCCGTCTCCCTCCCCTCCCCCGCCCTGTCTCCCTCCCCAGTCCCCTCTCACTCCCCTCCCCAGCCTTGTCTCCCTTCCCAGCCCTGTCTCCCTCCCCTCCCCAGCCTCCCCTCCCTCCCCAGCCCCATCTTGCTCCCCAGCCCAGTCTCCATCCCTAGCCCCGTTTCCCTCCCCAGCCTTGTCTCCCTCCCCAGCCCCATCTCCCTCCCCAGCCCCGTTTACCTCCCCTCCCCAGCCCTGTCTCCCTCCCCAGCCCTGTCTCCCTCCCCAGCCCCGTCTCCCTCCCCCGCCTCGTCTCCCTTCCCAGACCAGTCTCCCTCCCCTCCCCAGCCTCGTCTCCATTCCCAGCCCTGTCTCCATCCCCTCCCCAGGCCTGTCTCCCTCCCCAGCCCTGTCTCCCTCCCCAGCCCTGTCTCCCTCCCCAGCCCTGTCTCCCTCCCCAGCCCTGTCTCCCTCCCCAGCCTCGTCTCCCTCCCCAGCCTCATCTCCCTCCCCTCCCCAGCCTCGTCTCCCTCCCCAGCCCTGTCTCCCTCCCCAGCCTCGTCTCCCTCCCCAGCCTCGTCTCCCTCCCCTCCCCAGCCTCGTCTCCCTCCCCAGCCTCGTCTCCCTCCCCAGCCCTGTCTCCCTCCCCAGCCCCATCTCCTTCCCCAGGCTCTGACTGTATATGTTAACGTGAGCCTGAGGTGTTAAGCGCCACAATGAATGAGTGAATGATCTGTGGGGAGATTTATTGCAGCATGCAGCTTCACTGTCTCCACTCCGGCTGTCCTTGGAAAGAGCAGAGACAAAGACTGCTTTATGCCCTCTCAACCATGTATTGATCATTTAACTGTATCGGATACAAACCCTCCTTCCCTGAAATAGACTGCTTTTTAAAACTAATGACAGATATAAGCCGTCTGGATATTATGGGACTAAATGTGAACCGTAGCTGTCTTGAAATGCTGCAGCTGCAGTGTACTGTACGTAACTGAACCATCTTCAGTTAACACTTTTAGAGGCTACCTTCAGTTTGTGATGGGTTAATAAGTGTTCAGAAAACATTTCCATTTCTAAAACAAGTAGGCTAGTACACAATACAAAGGATCGCACACGATACCTAAACTATGTTTCATACATATTTCATTTTTCTGGATATACTACAATGGATCATGGTACTTTTGTGCTATGTCCTTATCCTGTACCTCTATTTGATTGAGAGTAGTAGGTGGGTGACAACCATGTCTTGCAGTGCTAACCAGTTCCTCTTTGATTTACTAAGACAAGCCCTTATTTACTGAGGAAAACTAATATAGTATGCAGCTTGAACATGTGTTAATCCAGGGTCAGAGAGAGAGGCCTAGCCTTACGAATAAATCTGTGAATGACAGGAAGTTAACCTTTTGTCTTTCCTCCGAGTTCCACTTTGGATGCTTTAGGTGAATATACTGCACTGTGAGGCATAGAGCAATTTGCTCCTATGTCAAAACAAGTTATGGTGATCTCTTATTTATTCTGGGCTTTTACCTACTGTGCATGCTATTGAAATACAATGCCAATGCAACTTTGCTGAACCTGGCTTAGCTAGATGAAGAGTGCTAAACTCCTAAATGACAAGTTTTATTTAGGATAGGGAGACCCTTTTCAAGAGGGACCATTTACTGCAGTTTTACAGTACATTTAAAAACGTGAAAATAATTCATCCTACATTGCATCCTACATTGCATCCTACATTTTCTTGACTTCCACTCTGCCGTTTTTCATGGCCCTGAAGCTGCTGAATGCTCTTGAACTTCAGCTTTTATGTGAGTTGTAATTTGGCAGACAAAATAGAAAATGGTCACATCATTCCTCACTAAAAATGCTCTTGTGTCTTCCTGTTTGTGGACAGCCATGCTACGGGTTATGAAAGTGACCCCAACCCTCCCATGGTGTATAGCTGCAGCACCCAGTACCGCATCCACACCCACGGCATCTTCAGAGGCATGCAGGTCAGTTCTCTCCTCTCACACCCACGGCATCTTCAGAGGCATGCAGGTCAGTTCTCTCCTCTCACACCCACGGCATCTTCAGAGGCATGCAGGTCAGTTCTCTCCTCTCACACCCACGGCATCTTCAGAGGCATGCAGGTCAGTTCTCTCCTCTCACACCCACGGCATCTTCAGAGGCATGCAGGTCAGTTCTCTCCTCTCACACCCACGGCATCTTCAGAGGCATGCAGGTCAGTTCTCTTCTCTCACACCCACTGCATCTTCAGAGGCATGCAGGTCAGTTCTCTTCTCTCACACCCACGGTATCTTCAGAGGCATGCAGGTCAGTTCTCTCCTCTCACACCCACGGCATCTTCAGAGGCATGCAGGTCAGTTCTCTCCTCTCACACCCACGGCATCTTCAGAGGCATGCAGGTCAGTTCTCTCCTCTCACACCCACGGCATCTTCAGAGGCATGCAGGTCAGTTCTCTTCTCTCACACCCACGGCATCTTCAGAGGCATGCAGGTCAGTTCTCTCCTTTAACACCCACGGCATCTTCAGAGGCATGCAGGTCAGTTCTCTTCTCTCACACCCATGGCATCTTCAGAGGCATGCAGGTCAGTTCTCTCCTCTCACACCCACGGCATCTTCAGAGGCATGCAGGTCAGTTCTCTCCTCTCATGGATTCTTCACACCCAGGTCACACTCTGATTCCTACTCTCCGTACATAACTTTCCTTATGTGCTTAGGGCCAAGGTCGGCACAAGGAGCACAGACACATATTCTCGCATGAACACGCACGCACGCACGCACGCACACACACACACACACACACACACACGCACACACACACACACACACACACACACACACACACACACACACACACACACACACACACACACACACACACACACACACGCACACACACTCCCTAAATGCCAGAACAAGGTCATCCTCTACTGCCAAGTCCAGGCACTGCACGGGTGCTGGCAGAAGAGGAGGAGGAGGTGGGAGAGACTAGAGAGGTAGAGTAGAGAGAGAGAGATCGAAAGAGTGAAGAAAGAGAAGAAGGAGGAAAGAGCCTGACGCAGTGAGCAGAATGCCAGAATAGTTGGGACATTTAAAAGGCATCTCAGGATGAAAAGGGAAGAGGGATCACTTTCAAGAAATCCATGAACAATAAAGATAGTTTCCATACGCAGGCCCATGTTAATAAATCATTAGATCTTAGTTAGTGTCCGTCGGCAGCTTTAAAACACAGAGAGCAGAGATTCTCCAGACCTATTCTCACTCCCTTCTCATTGTTTTCAAATTAAACCAGGAAAACCTCGTTCACAAAAAATACATACTTGGATGAAACATTTGAAATGTATGGTATGAAAAGCTCTATGTTTTGAATGTCAGGTCTAAGTGGACACAATTAAAAAGTGTGTTGGTGCTCAGAAAGCCTTTTATTGGACAATCCCAACATTGGCTCTGCCCCCTCTGTGAAGTGTTGGTGTCTAGATAAGGAATAAGGCAGGCAGTACAGCAGTGCTATAAAACACTGAAATCATTTACTTATCAATAGGCTGCTAACACTATTATTTAGACTGCCAGTGTCCACAGAGCCCATTACACTAAGAGCCTCCTAATGAACATCAGATGGGTTTCGGGGTCTGGGGGGGTTGAAGAAGGGGAGGAGTACAGGGGGGCATGGACAACTGAGATGGGGTCTGCCTAACGTCCGTGACTAACGGCTTACGTTTAGAGACTAAATCAGTGGCATGGAGTTCATTTGAGCGCTCGTTTTACGGCTAATTCTAGTATAATGAGCCTCCGTTAGCGAGATAATCACACTTCTTTTGCCTTGGCCTTTTTTAATTGGTCATTATTTTTGAGTTACCTTTTGCTGTGATAGACTAGTAGGTAGCTTAGTTACTGTTATCTCTTTATATGATATGTTATGGTTCTAAACCTGTACCATTGCTTACTATGTGTGTGTGTGTGTGTGCGTGTGTGTGTTTGCGTGCGCGTGTGTGTATGCGTGTGTGTCCGTGTGTGTGCGTGTGTGTGCGTGTGTGTGCGTGTGTGTCCGTGTGTGTCCGTGTGTGTGCGTGTGTGCGCGCCACATCACAGGATGTCCGACGGGTGCCAGGTATCGCTCCAGCCATTGTTCGCTCAGAGACCAATGAGAAGAGGCCATTCATGTGTGCATATCCTGGCTGCAACAAACGATACTTCAAGCTGTCCCACCTGCAAATGCACGGCAGGAAACACACAGGTAAGAGCCAGGGCAACCATAGATCAAACCCTATTACACTAACAGACTAGTGTATCAGTGATCCAGGTCTCGCTGTACCAAAGCCCACTCTGTGTTCCCCCTGCCCTCCCTCCAGGTGAGAAGCCCTACCAGTGTGACTTTACCGACTGTGGACGAAGGTTCTCCAGGTCAGACCAGCTCAAGAGACACCAGCGAAGACACACAGGTTTGCCCTTTCTCTCTTTTTCTCTTTCTCTTTCTCTTATTTATTTTCCCTCTCTCTCTGTTTGAGCTCCCTCCATCTCTCTGCCCTCTCTATTGTTAATGGAACACTTTAACTCAGGTTCCCTTTGCAATGGCTTCCCTCCTGGCCTGTGCTCTACTCTGTCTGTCTCTCTCTGTGTGTGCCTAGGGGTTAAACCGTTCCAGTGCGAGACGTGTCAGAGAAAGTTCTCGCGGTCTGACCACCTTAAGACCCACACCCGGACTCATACAGGTAAAACAAGTGCGTAAACGTTTATTTTTACACATCTACTTATCTCTTTTCTGCTTAGAACTTAGTTAGGTACGTTAAATGAACAACCAGTATGTAGAGCTCAAGGCTTTGGGGGTACAGTGTTTCAACGAGTCAAGGATATGTTATTTTACCAGATGGAAATTGGTTAGATAAAATGTTACTGAAAGTGATCTAAAAGGATCATAGGAAATGAATTGGATCTCTTCCTCCCCTTCAGTATAATTTAAACCAGATACTACCTAACAACGCTCTCTCTCCCTCTCCTAGGCGAGAAGCCCTTCAACTGCAGATGGCCCAACTGTCAGAAGAAGTTTGCCAGGTCTGATGAGCTGGTTCGTCACCACAACATGCACCAGAGGAACCTGACCAAGCTGCAACTTGCCATCTGAGCCAGATCTGAACCAGACCACTCTGCTCTGCATACACACTGGCCTCGCTGCTCTCTAACACTCTGCCTACATGAGACTCTGAATCTCCATCTCGTTCAACGATGCCTGTAGCACAAAGGGGACACGCAGCAGAGCAGGTCTATCTACTAGATAGCACAGCCACAAAGTAAAACATGACTGCATTGTAAAGATTCATAAAATCAACAATGAGCTTTTTAGTCTTAATTTAAGGTAAGGGTTAGGTATAAGGTTTTAAAGAAGAGAAATTGTAGATATTTAAAGAAGAGAAATTGTAGGAATAGGCGGGGTTTATTACTTTGTGGCTGTGGTAACAGAGCAGGAGGCTGACAGTCCTGTTCATCTGCATGTAGCTGTAGAGCCTCACCTACGCACAGTCCTCCAAACAGCCCCATCTAAGGACGGTCCTCTGTCCAGATGCTCTGATCCAGAGGGTTATTTTTAGTAAGACATTTAAAGAGGGAAAAAAATTGTTTCTGTCTCTTGTTGGTGTTGTATACATTAGATGTTAATGACTTTATGCCTTTTTTTTTCATTTGTAGTGTTACTTTGAGCAGTTTCAGATTAATTTATTATTTTATCATACTTTTGTGAATTAAAATATCTTTCACTGGAATGATTTATGGAACGGGGGACATTTTTTACTTTGGTCCAACAGCATGTTCATCATCGCTTTCGTTCAGTCCACAAATTTGATCTGCACCAGGTAGTTGAATCATAAAGCTACAGTAAGTCCGCTTCGGTCTGTGATGTTGTCTGTAAATATTGTTTCACTTTGACTGTGGATTTTGGGGATGTGAGTTAAAAAATATACATGTATCGTCACACTGGCTATGTGACCAAGAAGTTGTGTCATTAGATTATGTAAATAATAGTACTGGACAATGGATTGTATTTGAAAAAAATATCCTTGCCATGGAAACATGTGACTTAACTATTATACTTTAGACTAGACCTACTTTGATAGATCCAGGAAATGCTTTTTTACAGTTTTTCTCAACTGCTAAAACACTAAAACCCATTGGCTGAACAAAGTTCTCAGTTGCCTGGACTCATTTAGCTAATTATGCAGTCTGTTGTCAATACCTTAAACCATTTCACATGATAAAACACCATTAGCAGATCTCACTTAGATTTTTCAGCATAACTCTAAACACATTCTCATTCTCAAAACACATTCTGCACTCTAATGCACATGTCATCCATACTGGTAAACACAAGTGGCAACAATCAAATACAAATAGAGAATAAATGTCATTGATTGAACACAACCTCTCAAAATTGATTTAACCTGTTTCAAATGATGCGACACAACCAATATAAGCCAGTTCAGAGAGCAAACAGGTTGTTGAAGGTGGGAAGGAGAACGTCTGAGAATGGATACTGTAGTACAGTGCATTGTAGGCTGTATACTGTACAATGGACAAATTGTCTGGCCCTGAACATTGTGCTTTCCATTTATTAACAGTACTGACTGTTCAATAGATTTTGACTGGTTGCAGGTTCTTATCAACAAAGAACAATAATTACAGTATCACAGAGACAAAGGACAAGTTTGTGAGATGCAGGGTACAGTACTGTAAAAATAGGGGTAAAAGGAGGAGGAAGAACAAAAAACAAAATTGCAAATAGCAAAGCAGAGTAGTAATTTCTGATCAATTTTGAGCTACTATGACAGAACATGTTTTCGTTCATCAAAAGACAATGACAGAAAAATATGATTTTTTTTTAGATAAAAAATGTACTTCTCCCTGGGAATTGTATGTTTTGAACAATGTGTTTTCTATTGCTTGAGAGTGTATATCACTCTCAATCATTTTGATCACTTTGTTTATGATTTGAGAGCAGCGTTTGATTTTGAACATAGGTAAAACTGTTTTGAGGCGAATGTTTAATTTTGCAAGAGGAGTCAGAGGTTATGTAAATAGTGCTTGAAGATGAGGTTTTGTGTTTAATGTTTTCAGGAAATGGAGCAAGGTTTCAGAAATTGTGTTTTAGCAATTGAGAAAAACTGTAAGTGTCAAAACACTTATCTGTCATGGAAAAAAAAAATGTTTTACTCTGAAGTGTATTTTCAGTATATTATGTTCTGTTCCCCTCTGTTTAAACTGTATTTTTCCCCACTATTTTTTATACAGTATATATATATATACTGATTCTGTTGTTGTTGTTATTTTTCCCCATTGAGTTCTGTATTAAAGTCCTCCAGCAGTGTGTGGCCTGCCTGGGCAGCTGTGTTGGCTCAGGGGGCCAGTGTTGAGTTACTTTTGCCCTCACTAACAGGGCTGATCAACCGCGCTCCTGAGACCCAATGACCAGACCATAGCCTGACCTTAACCTGACCAGGTCGTGACCGCTCGTAGGTCATCTTACACGAGTCGCCAGAGGAGGCTCATACTGGCCAGAATAAAAGTAGTTATGATAACAAAACAGAACTCTTTGACTGTAGCTAACATCCGCTGTTTTCTTTATCTCGAACCAGATTATTTTAAAATTCCTTGGCTTCTGAGTGAAACAGGAGACACAGATAAACATAAACATGTTTTCTCTCAAACTCACTGTTGCTCAGCACTCCATCTTAATCAAGCCAGCTATGCACTCTCCATGCACTTAGAAAAACGACACACTTCTATGTTGTTTCTCAATCAAGACAAAAATATCCTCTTTCCGTTGTGAGTTTTTTTTAATCATTTGACATCCACATTAATGCACTGTCACTGTGAAAACAACAGACAAAAAGCTTGCTATAATGTCAAAATGTACTACAGCTAGCTTTTAAACATCAAGCCTTCTCTCCGAGTGGCTGACTGCATGGTGATGGTGTTTTATCACATTGGGGGAATATTGTTGCTGAGATCCTCTTCTTTCTTTAACTAATCGCTTGGCCCCAGTGTTGTGTAAATCAGCTTGACTCTCTCACACTATTACTCATATAGAAAAACTCTATATCTCAAGAGTGCCAGTGGTTAATCTCTGTCCCAGATTTCTGCTCCAAGGCCCAGCTCCACAGCCTTTGAAGAGAGGTGACTGTTTTTTGTAACTTTAGTGCAGTCCACTTATAATCGTCACAACAGAGGCTGTATGAAAACCATCCACTTAGAAATAGTACATTCCTTTACATAAATGTGGGGCTTTCTAAGAGGATAGGGTTGAATGGGAAAGAATACGGATGACATCAGTATAGTGTACTGTCGTAGGACAACTTTACAGTACATTAAACACTGCATTCAAAGCCTTTTGTTTTATCTAAGAAGTCATTGTTCAAGTGGTTTACCTTCATCATAAAAGGTAATTAACATTTGACATTACTATCTATGGATTTGAAATGCGCTAGTCATCTAGTTTAGCAGTCATGAGATGTACAGTATATATAACACATTACAGTAACCCCTTAAACCGTCTGAAGATCCTGTGACTGTTAAAAAGAAAGTGTGGTTTTAGGTTCAGAACAGAGAGATGTCTCAGTGGGGTTCTCCTCTATGTCAGTTGACCCAAAGAAACCAAACAATCGACTGATATCTGATAGAACACGCTAGCATAAACAATATAGTGTACATTTGATGTCTCCATATAGATGTGCCATCTTCCTACAACTTTGAAATCCCCTCAGAATCCTCTTTCATCCATTTCCAGAATGCCAAAGCCATGGCACTGTGTCCAGAGATGTGGGAATAACACACAATGTAGAACACATTTGTTATGTTAACAATGCCTCATCCCAACAGCTGCTATGCAAACCATTCAACTGATACAGACGCTGTTCAGAGAATTACACATTCAAACCTGCTCCCCATCTTATTTTTAGCACACTAAACCAGTCTTTCTATATACCAGCTAATTATATTAACCATTGCATACTATATTATATCACTTTATATAATATTAGTGACCTTATTGAACACAAGACATTATTAATGAGTTCTAGCTCGGTGATATAGTAAACAGTGTGACCAGTGACCACAGAGAGTGAGTGTGGGGTTGGTGTGTGTTGAGCTTGTAAAGTGCTGGTGGGTGATTCCAACCTGATAAGCCCTTAGCTGCTCTGCTGGTCAAAGCATCCTGCCGTGTCGCTGACACGTTTACGACCCAGACCAGTGGGCCCGTCTCAGCCCTTCAGTCAAGCCTCTGATTTGATAAGATTAACAGGGAGATGGTGATAAATAATGAGGCCTATTAAAGAGTAAAGACACAGGAGGGAATGTATAGGGTCTTAGGCACTCAGCGTCTGATCAGTTTGTTTATTTGGGGAATAGGTAGTGAGACTGGAGGAGTCTGTCAGCAATTAGAATCTTAAGGCCTGTCGCTGAGAATCTGATCCAAGGAGAGCAGAGAGAATCTGATCCAAGGAGAGCGGAGAGAATCTGATCCAAAGAGAGCGGAGAGAATCTGATCCAAGGAGAGCGAAGAGAATCTGATCCAAGGAGAGCGGAGAGAATCTGATCCAAGGAGAGCGGAGAGAATCTGATCCAAGGAGAGCGAAGAGAATCTGATCCAAGGAGAGCGAAGAGAATCTGATCCAAGGAGAGCGGAGAGAATCTGATCCAAGGAGAGCGGAGAGAATCTGATCCAAGGAGAGCGGAGAAAATCTGATCCAAGGAGAGCGGAGAGAATCTGATCCAAGGAGAGCGGAGAGAATCTGATCCAAGGAGAGCGGAGAGAATCTGATCCAAGGAGAGCGGAGAGAATCTGATCCAAGGAGAGCGGAGAGAATCTGATCCAAGGAGAGCGGAGAGAATCTGATCCAAGGAGAGCGGAGAGAATCTGATCCAAGGAGAGCGGAGAGAATCTGATCCAAGGAGAGCGGATAGTAGCTGAAGAATCAGTGAGTTGTAAATCTCATGAAGTTACACTCCTACTTCTCACTCCCATCCACACTCACTCTGCCCAAAAACATGTGTACTCCAACCTGCATGGCAACGGAATAAATCCACAGAACCTATAATATATAACATCACCTTGAGGTCATAGTCTTTTAGGAGCTCCCTCTAATGTCCTTGATTAACCTTACTTGATTACAAATCATCTGTGGATGCTTTACCTCCTGGATCTAAGGGGCACATTACAATGAAGGATACTTAGTGCACTTTGAAAATAAAAAGCAAACGAAACAATGGATACTAAACACTGCCTTAACTGCAATTTATAGAAGCTCTACCCCGATAACAAAAGGAGAGGGTTGATCATAAACAAATGCAGAACAGTTTGAGTAAAAATGCAATTAATTCCAATAATCATAAATATTGTTATGATTATGAGAAAAGCATTATTGAATATAGAATGGAAAATTAAAATCGTTAATAGCACTCAAATCCCAGCTTTTTTTCACCAGGCAGGCAGTACAGTAAGTTGAACCAATTCAGGGCTATATTGGGAGACAGAGAGAGAGAGAAACGGAGAGAGACAGAGAGATAGAGAGAGACAGAGAGGCGGAGAGAAAGAGACAGAGAGAGATAGAGAGAGAGAGAGAGAGAGGAGAGAGAGAGAGAAGAGAGAGAGAGAGAGAGAAAGGGAGCAGAAGAGAAATAGAGAGAGAGAGAGAGAGAGAGAGAGAGAGAGAGAGAGAGAGAGAGAGAGAGAGAGAGAGAGAGAGAGAGAGAGCAGAAGAGAAACAGAGAGAGAGAGAGAAATAAACAAGTGCAAAGGAGCGAGAGAGAGAGAGAGAGAGAGAGAGAGAGAGAGAGAGAGAGAGAGAGAGGGAGAGAGGGAGCTAGTGAGTGTTGGTGTTGTGCAGGCCTCTTGGCCACTGGGTAATGCTGTAATGATAGGAGATGATACTGTAGATGTTTGGGACCTGGTACAGCTTAGCGCCGAGTGGAGCGCTGGCCGTTCCTCTGGAGGCTGCATTCCTTCAGCTCCTGTTGCCTGTCTGAGACATGGGCCGAGGCTGGGATGAGACCGAGACCGGGGAAGGTGGTTCTGGTATGGGGGGGCTGTAGCTAGTTGAGCCTTACACTGTAGTTGTGCTTTGATATCAATCAAATCAATGAATCACATGTATTTATAAAGCCCTTTTTTACATCAGCAGTTGACTCTAAGTTCTTATACAGCAACCCAGCCTAAAACCCAGAGCAAAACCCAGAGCAACATTATATTTAGATGACAGTTTACTTTGCAGTGTCCTTATTACAGTAATTATAGTGTAACATGTATTCTAATTACTCATTGTTACACTGGACTTACAATGTACTTATCTAGGGTTAGTGTTGAGGCTATAGGGTTAGTGCTAAACCGAGAAGTTATCTAGGGTTAGTGTTGAGGCTATAGGGTTTATGTGTTAATCTGGGAAGTCGACATGTATCTAGGTTGAGGTAAGGGGACTAGAGGGCTGTTACCCAGGAAAGGGACATATCCCCTAGACCAACCATACTCAACTGGTGGACTGCAGATACCCCTGACCTAGACCAACCATACTCAACTGGCAGACTGCAGATACCCCTGACCTAGACCAACCATACTCAACTGGCAGACTACAGATACCCCTGACCTAGACCAACCATACTCAACTGGCAGACTACAGATACCCCTGACCTAGACCAACCATACTCAACTGGCAGACTACAGATACACCTGACCTAGACCAACCATACTCAACTGGCAGACTACAGATACCCCTGACCTAGACCAACCATACTCAACTGGCAGACTGCAGGTACCCCTGACCTAGACCAACCATACTCAACTGGCAGACTGCAGATACCCCTGACCGACACCAACCACACTCAACTGGTGGACTGCAGGTACCCCTGACCGAGACCAACCATACTCAACTGGCAGACTGCAGATATCCCTGACCGACACCAACCACACTCAACTGGCAGACTGCAGGTACCCCTGACCTAGACCAACCATACTCAACTGGCAGACTGCAGATACCCCTGACCGACACCAACCACACTCAACTGGTGGACTGCAGGTACCCCTGACCGAGACCAACCATACTCAACTGGCAGACTGCAGATATCCCTGACCGACACCAACCACACTCAACTGGCAGACTGCAGGTACCCCTGACCTAGACCAACCATACTCAACTGGCAGATTGCAGATATCCCTGACCGACACCAACCACACTCAACTGGCAGACTGCAGGTACCCCTGACCTAGACCAACGATACTCAACTGGCAGACTGCAGATATCCCTGACCGACACCAACCACACTCAACTGGCAGACTGCAGGTACCCCTGACCTAGACCAACCATACTCAACTGGCAGACTGCAGGTACCCCTGACCTAGACCAACCATACTCAACTGGCAGACTGCAGATACCCCTGACCTAGACCAACCATACTCAACTGGCGGACTGCAGATATTCCAAGATGGCATAGCAGTTCAGACGTATTTTTGTCCTCGTCCTGTCGTGTATATAAATATATAGATATATTTACAACTTTTTTTTCACATACATTTTTAATTTTCCAAAAACTCATCTTCAAAACACTCTCCTGCAATCCGCTTCACCAATTTCTATTTATATAAAAAAGTATTATTTACCTCAGATCTGTAATCCTCCGAGAGGCTAGCCAGAAATTAGCCAGAAGCTAGCCGGGAGCAAGCCAGAAGCTGGTCCAGAAGCTACTCTGAAGCTGGTTCAGAAGCTAGTTAGCTTATTTACTGGCTAATCGTTAGTACTCAGCTAACCACGGTTTGTGGTCATCGGCTGTCCTTTGGCTCGAGAATCTATCGCCAGTTTTGTACGGCGCGGTGCAGCGCAGCGCGGCTCGGAATGGAACATACCGGATTTCGGCCGCTGGCTCTGGACATCCATACCTGGATCTCACGGCTAGCTAGCTGCTATCCGTGTGACTATCGGCTTTCTTCGATTCCGGAGCTAACATCAATTGTTCCGGAGCTAGCCAGCTGAAGAGTTCCATCAATCACTCCTGGGCTGCAGTCACCTATCCGGACCCGTTTTGCTGCCTACGCGGAGCCCCACCGGGCCTTCACAGTTGGACTGCCGACGTTGTCTACCCGAGGGAATTGTCCGGCTGGCTCCTCCGGCGCAACGTTGCCTGGGCGCCCATCTGCGGCCTGCTAGCCGTTGGCTATCTTATCGGCTGCTATCTGAATAGACAATCGGACAATTTTTATTTTATTTTTATTTATTTATTTATTTTTCTTCTTGGGCCTCTATAACTATATCTATTGTTTTTATTTTTGTTGTTGTTGTGTGATTTGGATTAATCCCCTCTACCACACGGAAAACCACTAATCTACTGACGGAACGCAAGAGTTGGCTAATAACAGACCTCCATTCTATGCTAGCTTGCTCCTATGCTAGCTTGCTACCGATTTAGCTGTCTAAATCGCCGTGACCCCCAACCAACCTCTCCACTCACTGGACCATTTTGATCACTCGACTGAGCATGCCTCTCCTTAATGTCAATATGCCTTGTCCATTGCTGTTCTGGTTAGTGTTTATTGGCTTATTTCACTGTAGAGCCTCTAGTCCTGCTCATTATACCTTATCCAACCTATTAGTTCCACCACCCACACATGCAATGACATCTCCTGGTTTCAATGATGTTTCTAGAGACAATATCTCTCTCTTCATCACTCAATACCTAGGTTTACCTCCACTGTATTCACATCCTACCTTACCTTTGTCTGTACATTATACCTTGATGCTATTTTATCGCCCCCAGAAACCTCCTTTTACTCTCTGTTCCAGACGTTCTAAACGACCAATTCTTATTGCTTTTAGCCACACCCTTATTCTACTCCTACTCTGTTCCTCTGGCGATGTAGAGGTGAATCCAGGTCCTGCAGTGCCTAGCTCCACTCCTATTCCCCAGGCGCTCTCTTTTGACGACTTCTGTAACCGTAATAGCCTTGGTTTCATGCATGTTAACATTAGAAGCCTCCTCTCTAAGTTTGTTCTATTCACTGCTTTAGCACACTCTGCCAACCCGGATGTTCTAGTTGTGTCTGAATCCTGGCTTAGGAAGACCACCAAAAATTCTGACATTTTAATTCCAAACTACAACATTTTCAGACAAGATAGAACTGCCAAAGGGGGCGGTGTTGCAATCTACTGCAAAGATAGCCTGCAGAGTTCTGTCCTACTATCCAGGTCTGTACCCAAACAATTTGAACTTCTACTTTTAAAAATCCACCTTTCTAAAAACAAGTCTCTCACCGTTGCCGCCTGCTATAGACCACCCTCTGCCCCCAGCTGTGCTCTGGACACCATATGTGAACTGATTGCCCCCCATCTATCTTCAGAGCTTGTGCTGCTAGGCGACCTAAACTGGAACATGCTTAACACCCCAGCCATCCTACAATCTAAACTTGATGCCCTCAACCTCACACAAATTATCAATGAACCTACCAGGTACCTCCCCAAAGCCTTAAACACGGGCACCCTCATAGATATCATCCTAACCAACTTGCCCTCTAAATACACCTCTGCTGTTTTCAACCAAGATCTCAGCGATCACTGCCTCATTGCCTGCATCCGTAATGGGTCAGCGGTCAAACGACCTCCACTCATCACTGCAAAACGCTCCCTGAAACACTTCAGCGAGCAGGCCTTTCTAATCGACCTGGCCGGGGTATCCTGGAAGGATATTGATCTCATCCCGTCAGTAGAGGATGCCTGGATATTTTTTTTAAATGCCTTCCTAACCATCTTAAATAAACATGCCCCATTCAAGAAATTTAGAACCAGGAACAGATATAGCCCTTGGTTCTCCCCAGACTTGACTTCCCTTAACCAACACAAAAACATCTTATGGCGTTCTGCATTAGCATCGAACAGCCCCCGTGATATGAAGCTGTTCAGGGAAGCTAGAAACCATTATACACAGGCAGTTAGAAAAGCCAAGGCTAGCTTTTTCAAGCAGAAATTTGCTTCCTGCAACACTAACTCAAAAAAGTTCTGGGACACTGTAAAGTCCATGGAGAATAAGAACACCTCCTCCCAGCTGCCCACTGCACTGAAGATAGGAAACACTGTCACCACTGATAAATCCACCATAATTGAGAATTTCAATAAGCATTTTTCTACGGCTGGCCATGCTTTCCACCTGGCTACTCCTACCCCGGTCAACAGCACTGCACCCCCCACAACAACTCGCCCAAGCCTTCCCCATTTCTCCTTCTCCCAAATCTGCTCAGCTGATGTTCTGAATGAGCTGCAAAATCTGGACCCCTACAAATCAGCCGGGCTAGACAATCTGGACCCTTTCTTTCTAAAATGATCTGCCAAATTTGTTGCCACCCCTATTACTAGCCTGTTCAACCTCTCTTTCGTGTCGTCTGAGATTCCCAAAGATTGGAAAGCAGCTGCGGTCATCCCCCTCTTCAAAGGGGGTGACACTCTTGACCCAAACTGCTACAGACCTATATCTATCCTACCATGCCTTTCTAAGGTCTTCGAAAGCCAAGTCAACAAACAGATTACCGACCATTTCGAATCTCACCATACCTTCTCTGCTATGCAATCTGGTTTCAGAGCTGGACATGGGTGCACCTCAGCCACGCTCAAGGTCCTAAATGATATCTTAACCGCCATCGATAAGAAACATTACTGTGCAGCCGTATTCATTGATCTGGCCAAGGCTTTCGACTCTGTCAATCACCACATCCTCATCGGCAGACTCGACAGCCTTGGTTTATCAAATGATTGCCTCGCCTGGTTCACCAACTACTTCTCTGATAGAGTTCAGTGTGTCAAATCGGAGGGTCTGCTGTCCGGACCTCTGGCAGTCTCTATGGGGGTGCCACAGGGTTCAATTCTTGGACCGACTCTCTTCTCTGTATACATCAATGAGGTCGCTCTTGCTGCAGGTGAGTCTCTGATCCACCTCTACGCAGACAACACCATTCTGTATACTTCTGGCCCTTCTTTGGACACTGTGTTAACAACCCTCCAGGCAAGCTTCAATACCATACAACTCTCCTTCCGTGGCCTCCAATTGCTCTTAAATACAAGTAAAACTAAATGCATGCTCTTCAACCGATCGCTACCTGTACCTACCCGCCTGTCCAACATTACTACTCTGGACGGCTCTGACTTAGAATACGTGGACAACTACAAATACTTAGGTGTCTGGTTAGACTGTAAACTCTCCTTCCAGACCCATATCAAACATCTCCAATCCAAAGTTAAATCTAGAATTGGCTTCCTATTTCGCAACAAAGCATCCTTCACTCATGCTGCCAAACATACCCTTGTAAAACTGACCATCCTACCAATCCTCGACTTTGTCGATGTCATTTACAAAATAGCCTCCAATACCCTACTCAACAAATTGGATGCAGTCTATCACAGTGCAATCCGTTTTGTCACCAAAGCCCCATATACTACCCACCATTGCGACCTGTACGCTCTCGTTGGCTGGCCCTCGCTTCATACTCGTCGCCAAACCCACTGGCTCCATGTCATCTACAAGACCCTGCTAGGTAAAGTCCCCCCTTATCTCAGCTCGCTGGTCACCATTGCATCTCCCACCTGTAGCACACGCTCCAGCAGGTATATCTCTCTAGTCACCCCCAAAACCAATTCTTTCTTTGGCCGCCTCTCCTTCCAGTTCTCTGCTGCCAATGACTGGAACGAACTACAAAAATCTCTGAAACTGGAAACACTTATCTCCCTCACTAGCTTTAAGCACCAACTGTCAGAGCAGCTCACAGATTACTGCACCTGTACATAGCCCACCTATAATTTAGCCCAAACAACTACCTCTTTCCCTACTGTATTTTATTTATTTATTTATTTTGCTCCTTTGCACCCCATTTTTTTTATTTCTACTTTGTACATTCTCCCATTGCAAATCTACCATTCCAGTGTTTTACTTGCTATATTGTATTTACTTTGCCACCATGGCCTTTTTGCCTTTACCTCCCTTATCTCACCTCATTTGCTCACATCGTATATAGACTTGTTTATACTGTATTATTGACTGTATGCTTGTTTTACTCCATGTGTAACTCTGTGTCGTTGTATGTGTCGAACTGCTTTGCTTTATCTTGGCCAGGTCGCAATTGTAAATGAGAACTTGTTCTCAACTTGCCTACCTGGTTAAATAAAGGTGAAATAAATAAAACCAACCACACTCAACTGGCAGACTGCAGATATCCCTGACCGACACCAACCACACTCAACTGGCAGACTGCAGGTACCCCTGACCTAGACCAACCATACTCAACTGGCAGATTGCAGATATCCCTGACCGAGACCAACCACACTCAACTGGCAGACTGCAGATATCCCTGACCGACACCAACCACACTCAACTGGCAGACTGCAGATATCCCTGACCGACACCAACCACACTCAACTGGCAGACTGCAGGTACCCCTGACCGAGACCAACCACACTCAACTGGCAGACTGCAGATATCCCAAAATCACCTCCAGTTAATAAGGAACACTTCAAAAAGCTGCCAGAGAGGTGAAAGGTTGCGGGAAAGGTTCACACAGGCCACTTCAAACTCCTACCAGAATGAAAAGCTGCCCTTTAGTGCTTCCAATTGGTATGGGTTAGGGTTAGGGTTAGGGTTAGGGTTAGGGTTAGGGTTAGGGTTAGGGTAAGGGTTAGGGTTAGGGTTAGGGTTAAGGTAAGGATTAGGGTTAGGGTTAAGGTTAGGGTTAGGGTAAGGGTAAAGGTTAGGGTTAGGGTTAGGGTTAGGGTTAGGGTTAGGGTTAGGGTTGGGGTAAGGGTAAAGGTTGGGGTTAGGGTTAGGGTTGAGGCTACAATTAGATTTGAACTGGGATGTGGACATGAAGTCAATGTGGCAAAATTCAACACGATCACACACACAACTCTTGAAACATATTGTGAAACATATGGAGAGGCACAACTGGGACTAGAAGCTGTAACAGTATATGTGATGGAATGCTTGGTTTAATGTTGGAAGTGCACATCTCTGTTTCAGGCCCAGGCAGAGCTGCGCTACAAACCTGCCCTGTGAGTTAAGGGTGATGGGGGTCTGTTGCTGTTCCACACAGTAAAGTAGACAGACAGAAGAAAGCAAACACACAGGAGATGAAATACAGCGCTTCATAGGGGTCAATGCTGCAGCTGCACCACAGAGGGCAGAGGGTGAGCTGCTTTAGGTGCACCTCACCACTGGCCCCTTAAAGTGGCAGTTAACCATTTAGGTGGCAGTACTCTGGAGAGAAGAGAGACAGGTTACTGCCCCCCCCCCCACACACACACACACACACACACACACACACACACACACACACACACACACACACACACACACACACACACAGTGCAGCTGTGCTGGCCTTCGATGAGCCCCTGTCTGATAATTTATCCCCCTGGTTTAAGAGAGGGGAACAGAGTGATCTGAGATATGAGCGTTGATTTAAATACCTTTTAAAATTCTCTTAGGCATATGGCTCTTCCTCTCTTAGAGTGCTGGCTGCTGGTCTTTCTCAGTGAAACTGTGGCACTATTCTCCTCGGATGAATTACTTAATTTGATGGGGTGTTTCCATCGGACAGCGTTATTCTGTTCGCACTGTTGTAAAACAAACTATGTTGTTGTTGTGATAGAATGGGGAAAATATGACACGATCAACATGAAAAGTGGGAAATAAAATAACATTTTAGAATGGAAAAAAGCTTTTGTTTCCAGGTATCCAGGTTTTACAGTTTTTTACAACCACTTTGGCACTAATTTCAGAACCTTGCGGTCATTTTTCAAAACTCTAGACACAAAACTCAAAACGGTCATCACTTGTAACACAGGCTATCCAATGTTCAAAACATTGCATTGTGAATTCGTATCTTTAAAGAAACCTTGCACTTGCAGAATCATTGGTTCAAATAACTCACTTATCATGAAATACCATAGGAACATTCATTTAGATCACCCACACACAAGATACCGATAGTTTCCCTGTGTAGTTGTTTGTACGATCATTCAATATTGTAGTACAAAATATGTGATGCATGTTTCATTATGCTACTACACATAAATACATCAATGTAAAAGGACTAGTGCAGAAAATACTACAGACAGAGTGGAATCACTGAACAAAATATGACATTTCTGATGAAATGCAATAAAATCACAACATAGGTTTCTTTGAATCAAAGCAAAAATAATTAGCTACAAAAAAGAAAAAACAGTTAAAGGTCAACTGCAGTGTTCCTCACCTGGCTTACTGTAAAACATCACTGCAGTGTTCCTCACCTGGCTTACTGTAAAACATCACTGCAGTGTTCCTCACCTGGCTTACTGTAAAACATCACTGAAGTGTTCCTCACCTGACTTACTGTAAAACATCACTGCAGTGTTCCTCACCTGACTTACTGTAAAACATCACTGCAGTGTTCCTCACCTGACTTACTGTAAAACATCACTGCAGTGTTCCTCACCTGGCTTAATGTAAAACATCACTGCAGTGTTCCTCACCTGGCTTACTGTAAAACATCACTGCAGTGTTCATCACCTGGCTTACTGTAAAACATCACTGCAGTGTTCCTCACCTGGCTTACTGTAAAACATCACTGCAGTGTTCCTCACCTAACTTACTGTAAAACATCACTGCAGTGTTCCTCACCTGGCTTACTGTAAAACATCACTGCAGTGTTCCTCACCCGACTTACTGTAAAACATCACTGCAGTGTTCCTCACCTGGCTTACTGTAAAACATCACTGCAGTGTTCCTCACCTGACTTACTGTAAAACATCACTGCAGTGTTCCTCACCTGGCTTACTGTAAAACATCACTGCAGTGTTCCTCACCTAACTTACTGTAAAACATCACTGCAGTGTTCCTCACCTGGCTTACTGTAAAACATCGCTGCAGTGTTCCTCACCCGACTTATTGTAAAACATCACTGCAGTGTTCCTCACCTGGCTTACTGTAAAACATCACTGCAGTGTTCCTCACCTGACTTACTGTAAAACATCACTGCAGTGTTCCTCACCTGGCTTACTGTAAAACATCACTGCAGTGTTAATCACCTGGCTTACTGTAAAACATCACTGCAGTGTTCCTCACCTGGCTTACTGTAAAACATCACTGCAGTGTTCCTCACCTGGCTTACTGTAAAACATCACTGCAGTGTTCCTCACCTGACTTACTGTAAAACATCACTGCAGTGTTCCTCACCTGGCTTACTGTAAAACATCACTGCAGTGTTCCTCACCTGACTTACTGTAAAACATCACTGCAGTGTTCCTCACCTGGCTTACTGTAAAACATCACTGCAGTGTTCCTCACCTGGCTTACTGTAAAACATCACTGCAGTGTTCCTCACCTGGCTTACTGTAAAACATCACTGCAGTGTTCCTCACCTGGCTTACTGTAAAACATCACTGCTGTGTTCCTCACCTGGCTTACTGTAAAACATCACTGCAGTGTTCCTCACCTGGCTTACTGTAAAACATCACTGCAGTGTTCCTCGCCTGGCTTATTGTAAAACATCACTGCAGTGTTCCTCACCTGGCTTACTGTAAAACATCACTGCAGTGTTCCTCACCTGGCTTACTGTAAAACATCACTGCAGTGTTCCTCACCTGGCTTACTGTAAAACATCACTGCATTGTTCCTCACCTGGCTTACTGTAAATCATCACTGCATTGTTCCTCACCTGGCATACTGTAAAACATCACTGCAGTGTTCCTCACTTGGCTTACTGTAAAAAGCTAAACAAAGGATGTATTACTGTACTTCTATATTTCCTTCAACTCTGTCTTGTGGATTTGGCCACAGGTTCTCATCCACATCACAATGGATGTTTTCATTAGCCAAACATCTTGGGAAGAATCTTCGGGCGAATCCAGGCCTGATACTGGTCTGCCGTGATGTCATTGCATGCGTCATCCATGGCCTGGAGAAGGGACCCTATCAAATACCTTCCACCTGCATGTTAAGAAAAATTCCTTAATCGGATTAAGGAAAGGAGAGTATGGGGGTAAGTACAGGGTGGTAAATTGTGGTTGGGCCTGAAACCATGCTTGCCCCATTTGAGCAAGGTGGAACCTGACATTATCCCACACAATGACATACTGTAGGTCATGCCATCAGCTCTACAGACCTGATTTAGCTCATCAAGGAAGGTTACATTCGAACTGCGAATTATGTGGCTGCCTGCAACTCTGCCTGAATGGTACGATAAACAAAACACATTCAGTGAGGGCAGTTCTGTGGGAAAAACACCTTGTTAATGAGAGAGGTCAGAGGACAATGTCCAGACTCATTCAAGCTAACAGAAAGGCCACAAATGCTCAAATAACAGCTGTTTAAAACAGTGGTGTGCAGAAGGGCATCTCTTAACGTACAACACCATGAATAATTCAGGCTGTTATGGAGGCAGGGGGGGTCCTACCCAGTACTAGATAGGTGTACTTAATAAAGTGGCCGGTGAGTGTACAGTAATGTCAAATCTGAAAACATGGTCTGGAAAAGTGGTACATGGGACCATAGAAACAGTGTCTGATAAAGAATGATGATGAAATATTACATCCATAGATAATGTAGTCCAATTGGTTCATGTTCCATGGTAATTGGTGTCAATGGATCTCATTATCCTGAAACTTTCATGATCTAAACATGGAGTATTGTTCGTCAGTTTCCATAAAACTATGCATTAAGAGTAATGCAACAGTTACTTATCATTTTGATCAGTTGTATCAATTGATAGTTAGATCATTGTAATGAAATGAGTAGACAGTCATCTCAGATGTAATGTGTGAATTGCATTTTGAAATGGTAATACTTTGATGTTATGTTGTGTCATTTTGAACAGGTGATTTTAGTTCAATGAACAAATGATCTTAGCTTAATGTGTATTGTATCCAAGCAATTGGAAAAGGTGTCAGCGTTTTGAAAAATGTGCATTTTGATCATTGATTGTGAGTTTTGTGTCTAGAGTTTTGAAAAATTACATCAATGTTCTGCAATTAGTGCCAAAGTGATTGTAAAAAACTGTATTAAACTTGATGAAATCATTATATGTGGATCTCTTACATCCACAATGATGACGGGATCTCTACTATTAAGAGCAGATAGATCAGTATAAAGGTTTGGAGAGGAATGGGTGTGGATTACAAGCTTTGCTCCCATGTCATGTTCAAATACCTAATTGAGTTAGGGCCCAAAATATATCAGTTATGGGCTGTCTAGATCCTGTTCTAGTGGCCCATATAGAGTTTCATTAGTCAAAGGGAGATAAGATGAAGAACAAAACTTTTATTTTGAAAGGTCGACCCTGCTTGCCTTATCCGGTTGGTGATATATTGCCATACATGGAAAATATGTCAGCTAATAAAAACATTGACTAGCCTAGATGTATTATCTCTGGTGAGGAAATCTGATGAAAGCATCGAGCAAAACCTATATTTATACAAAAAAAGTGTTTTATTATTCATCTCTGATGTTAAGATAAATTATTTGAATGGCTATCTTGATTATCTGTAAGTAAGCCTACAGGAAGTACAAGTTTATTTTTGTCATTAGTGGAATTTATCTATCAATTTGCACATGTTTCATGTGGATTGGCAACTCCCAGTTGACACTCATGTGCCCAACTTCCTCTGTGAAAATGTTATTTTTGAAAAAAGGTCTATGAGTATAGGCGATAGCTCTCTCTAGTGGTTAAAAGCATACAATCACATTTTACCATATTTTTTCACATCTAAATACAATGCCCATGTCACAGGCCTCTCTTTTTGTTGATGCTGTTATTACCAAACCCACAGCGCCACCTAGTGCTAGCCATTTAAATAGATTATCATTTTAAAGGTCCAATGCAGCCATTTTTATCTGAATTTGAAATCATTTCTGGGAATCAATTAAGTACATTACTGTTGTTGTTGCCATTAAAATTGTGAAAATAAACAAAAATCGCTTCTTAGCCAAGAGCAAATCCTCAAACAATACTTTTGCTAGGACTGTCTGGGAGTGGTCTGAGTGGGAGGGGGAAAACTGAAAAGCAAATGGTATTGGTAGAGAGGTTTGGAACTCTCTTTCTTATTCGTCTACTCACTAATTGACCACTTGGTGATGTCACCAGGCAGACCAAATCCCACTAAAACAGGCAAAAATTTCAGGCAGTCTTTTCAAACAGCTCTTACACTAAAAGGGCATTATCACAATTTCACAGTATTATTCCAACCTCATAGTGTGGAAATATAAAACACAGGAAGATCTAGTTTTTGACTGCGCTGAGCCTTTAATAATAGCAGTTGGAACAGCCAGATAGATTATCATAATGTCATCCAGTAATTTACAATGTAAATATCTTTCTCACTTAGTGGTTGTTGTATATTTTCCCTCATATAATGAAAAGCCCCATGAGGATAAAATGGATGGTTTGGATCAGGAAGGAGTGGAGTGTGTTTGTACAGAGCTAAGTGAAACTGCCCAGCAGAGTATCACATTTCAGGCCCACATCCATCACTCTACAGACAGAGGTAACTGACAGCCAGTCATTGGCTGGGAAGGTTTGTCCGATTTATAAACTGTCAGTGGGAGCATTAAAAAGAGATTAGCCCCAACAAGGGGATGTGTGATGTAAACAAAGTGAGGAGGCTGCGAGCGGCCAGGGAAACAGTCAGCGGAGAACAGAAGCTAAGGGGCTGATGAACAGTCAGACACACAGTGAGAGGGGTATTGGCTCTCAGCCAGGGATATATTGTTTGGTTGCTTTAGGTTTGTAATCTTCCGTTGGGGGTGTGTGTTCTATTCAAGGATACTACAATTGCAAATACTGTTGGTTAAAAGTAGAGAAATGTATGAACATGTTTTTTATTGAATGAATGCTTACTAATATAACTTAGTGTGCATGTACAGTATATATATATTTTTTTACCTTTATTTAACTAGGCAAGTCAGTTAAGAACAAATTCTTATTTTCAATGACGGCCTAGGAACGGTGGGTTAACTGCCTGTTCAGGGGCAGAACAACAGATTTTTACCTTGTCAGCTCAGGGGCTTGAACTTGCAACCTTCCGGTTGTAAGTCCATCGCTCTAACCACTAGGCTGCTACCTGCCACTGTATAACTGTGTGTGTGTGTGTGTGTGTGTGTGTGTGTGTGTGTGTGTGTGTGTGTGTGTGTGTGTGTGTGTGTGTGTGTGTGTGTGTGTGTGTGTGTGTGTGTGTGTGTGTGTGTGTGTGTGTGTGTGTGTGTGTGTGTGTGTGTGTGTGTGTGTGTGTGTGTGTGTGTGCCAGAGAGCCAAGATGTCTACATGTGTGTGTATTTGTATGTCTATTTATGTGTGTGTGTGTATTTGTATGTCTATCTATGTGTGTGTGTATTTGTATGTCTATGTGTGTGTGTATTTGTATTTGTATGTCTATGTGTGTGCATGCTCTGGTTTCTTCTGTATGTCTTCAGAGTCTTCAGAGTCTCGTTGATGCTGTTGTGGTTGATGTCCCCAAGGGCAAGAAGGAATTGGCAGGGGTGCTCAGTCTTGGACCCCCCAAATGACTGAGCCCATGCCCTCACCTCCCTTTCCCATCCATCTCTCATCCCTCCATCTCTCCATCCCTCCATCCCTTCCCCCCATCCTAGGGGCTTTCCAACACTCTGGAGCGAGGCCTACTGCAGGGGCCAAGCCTCCACCAACACACAGGCAGATAAAGAAACCCCACACACAAAATAATTATATTAAACCCCCTAGCCCTCGCTCTGAGAAAAGACTGTGTTGTAGTTGCTCTTTATAACCACATGAGTGCAGTGTTTGTCTTTGTCAGAGAGTAGGGCTGATCAGTGTAGCTGCTAATGGCACTGAGGAGAATCCATAACATCCAAATTAGAGTAAGGGAATGTGTATTAAACATGCACAGAGTTGTTTAATTTAAACACCTTTATCTCAAATATGTAAAGATGTATTAAACTGTACACCAATTGACACACATCAGTGCTTGGTCTGGGAGAAAATCGATTGTTTCCACTTTCACTTTTACCTGTTGGATATTACCTAAACCACTGACATTCTCATCGAAATACACATAGCCCCCCCCTCACACACACACACACACTCTGGAGCAGGTTTTCATCAAGGATCTCTCTGTACTTTGCTCTGTTCATCTTTGCTCTGTTCATCTTTGCTCTGTTAATCTTTGCTCTGTTCATCTTTGCCTCGATCCTGACTAGTCTTCCAGTCATTGTCGCTGAAAAACATCCCCAAAGCATGATGCTGCCACCACTATGCTTCACCATACGGACGGTGGCAGGTTTCCTCCAGACATGACGCTTGGCATTCAGGCCAAAGAGTTCAAACTTGGTTTAATCAGACCAGAGAATCTTGTTTCTGATGGTCTTTAGGTGCCTTTTGACAAACTCCAAGCGGGCTGTCATGTGCCTTTTACTGAGGAGTGGCTTCTGCCACTACCAGAAAGGCCTGATTGGTGGAGTGCTGCAGAGATTGTTGTCCTTTTGGAAGGTTCTCCCATCTCCACAGAGGAACTCTGGACCTCTGTCAGTGACCATCAGGTTCTTGGTCACCTCCCTGACCAAGGCCTATCTCCCCCTGTTGCTCAGTTTGGCCAGGCGGCCAGCTCTAGGAAGAGTCTTGGTGGTTCCAAACTTCTTCCATTTAAGAATGATGGAGGCCACTGTGTTCTTGGGGACCTTCAATGCTGCAGAAATGTTTTGTTACCCTTCCCCAGAACTGTGCCTCAACAAAATCTTGTCTTGGAGCTCTACAGACAACTACTTCGACCTCATTGCTTGGTTTTTTCTCTGACATGCTCTGTCAACTGTGTGACCTTTATATAGACAGGTATGTGCCTTTCCAAATCATGTCCAATCAATTGAATTTACCACAGGTGAACTCCAATTAAGTTGTAGAAACCTCCCAAGGATGATCAATGGAAACAGGATGCAAATGAGCTCATAGCAAAGGGTCTGGATACTTTGTAAATAAGGTATTTCTGTTTTTCATTTGTCATAAATTTGCAAACATTCTAAAAACCTCTTTTCGCTTTGTCATTATGGGACATTGTGTATAGATTGATGAGGATTTTTTTTTAAAATCCATTTTAGAATAAGGCTGTAACATAACAAAATGTGGAAAAAGCGAAGGGGTCTGAATACTTTCTGAATGCACTGTACACACAAACTTACAAGCACACAGCAAGTTAAAAGCTCTGTCAATGGTACCGTTTTAGATCACGCAATATTTATATCTATAAAGATAATTAGATTTTTTGTTCATTATCAGAACCAAAATATTTTTTAAGCTTAAAAAATAATCTATAATGTTACAGTAAATGTAGTGAAATGAGGCAGAATAGAAGGAAGGGGGTCTGTGGGGTTCTAGCCTAGTGCAGAGAGAGGAACATGTCACGTTCTCTTCCCCTACATCACCAGATACTATCTGAGGCGACAAAACCCATGCCGTCGTGTTTGCAAGTCAAATGAGCCTGTTGTGCATATGCTAATGACAGCTTGGATCTGCTCGTTCTGTGTTCTCTGGATTGATGGTCATGTCTGATGAGAGTCACAGCGAGGAGTGTGCTGCCCAAATATGTGTTGATCTGCGGAGTTGCTGTGTTTCGTTTGTGTAGCCTGCAGCCTTGGCGACCCTCCTAACCCCCTCTCTAAGGGCCTTGTCAGCCACTAATCTTTCAGGGGCACAGTGGCGCTGTGACAACTGGCTATTACATATGCACTGACATACAGAAAACAGTCACTTGGGCATATCAGACATTCACAATATATGATAATGATTTGATTTGGGCCAAGCCAATGTGTTACCACTGCATCAAGCCCTTTATTTTTTTATGTTTTACTTTGGCTCTTTTTTCCTCTGAGTCGTTTTCCGACTCCTCTGCATCCTGTGTGCTACAGTGGTACATGAAACACGCTGGATGGATGTGCGTACTCTGTGTCTGTGGGGGAAAGACCATACAGCCAAGAGTTTTAACGCTCTCAACTCTGCTGCTCATTGCGACTTGGCTTGGCTTTTTCCAATTTGGAGGATGAAAAAGATATGTTCTGACTAAACTGAATACATAACTCTTAACTGGGTGATCTCATGCATTCATAAGTAGGTACAACTACTTCCTATAAGACTTCTCACAGCCTTGGCCTGGATACAGCATCCTAAATCTGACTCGCTCATTAAAAAGGCTGCTGTTGTGTAGTTCCTGTTCTTTGCTGAGAAGTTTTTGAATTTTTTCTTTTTTTACAGTGAATGGGTCAAATATGTCCACAGCCAGCACTGAATCTTCAGTTGGGTCCACAGCCAGCACTGAATCTTCAGTTGGGTCCACAGCCAGCACTGAACCCTCAGTTGGGTCCACAGCCAGCACTGAACCCTCAGCTGGGTCCACAGCCAGCACTGAACCCCCAGTTCAGTTAATTAACATGACATAGTACACCAGGCATTTAGTTAAGTGGGGAAGTCCATAGCTCAGTTCGTTCTGGGTCAGACTCTCGCCTCATGGCATATAATTGGTGAAGGCTGTGATTTACAGACTGAAGATTGCACTCGCTATCAGAATAATGAATGTTATTCTCCTCATTTATTCCTGTTTGTCCAAGCTCCACCATTATTAGTGTGATGGTCAGCCCAGGGCTCGTTTTCACACAGGTACTTGTGGGAAGGACAGAGCAGTGGTTAAAGCCATGCAATCAGATTATGCCTTTCCAGTTAGCAGGACAGTGTGCAGATGGATTTGGGAGGGAATAGTCACCAAAGGAAATAGCTGTTGGAATTTGATCATCCTGGAAAGAGATTCAATGGTATATTTTCCGCTTGACTGATCTGCCCTACATACTGGGAGACACATACAGTATATAATGATTGCAATGTGGAGAAAACAAGCCGGCCAGGAGACACATACAGTAGATAATGATTACAATGTGGAGAAAACAAGCCGGCCAGGAGACACATACAGTAGATAATGATTACAATGTGGAGAAAACAAGCCGGCCAGGAGACACATACAGTAGATAATGATTACAATGTGGAGAAAACAAGCCGGCCAGGAGACACATACAGTAGATAATGATTACAATGTGGAGAAAACAAGCCGGCCAGGAGACACATACAGTAGATAATGATTACAATGTGGAGAAAACAAGCCGGCCAGGAGACACATACAGTAGATAATGATTACAATGTGGAGAAAACAAGCCGGCCAGGAGACACATACAGTAGATAATGATTACAATGTGGAGAAAACAAGCCGGCCAGGAGACACATACAGTAGATAATGATTACAATGTGGAGAAAACAAGCCGGCCAGGAGACACATACAGTAGATAATGATTACAATGTGGAGAAAACAAGCCGGCCAGGAGACACATACAGTAGATAATGATTACAATGTGGAGAAAACAAGCCGGCCAGGAGACACATACAGTAGATAATGATTACAATGTGGAGAAAACAAGCCGGCCAGGAGACACATACAGTAGATAATGATTACAATGTGGAGAAAACAAGCCGGCCAGGAGACACATACAGTAGATAATGATTACAATGTGGAGAAAACAAGCCGGCCAGGAGACACATACAGTAGATAATGATTACAATGTGGAGAAAACAAGCCGGCCAGGAGACACATACAGTATATAATGATTACAATGTGGAGAAAACAAGCCGGCCAGGAGACACATACAGTAGATAATGATTACAATGTGGAGAAAACAAGCCGGCCAGGAGACACATACAGTAGATAATGATTACAATGTGGAGAAAACAAGCCGGCCAGGAGACAGAGATCAAATAAACCTTGTGTTACCGTAAGGCAAACAAACATATACAAAATAACCCATGTGCTAGTATGTACAATACAATGTTCCTGCTTTCATTTGGTTGTATTCTGAAGTGTTGATGTTAAAACCAAAAATCTTTAAAAGATACCAAAACACCATTGTTGCATGCATGCAGTTCTACGGTACTCTATGCCTAAAGGCCCGATAGGTTATCAAAGTGATTAATAGAGTCTTGAAGAGGAGGCAATCTAAGTCAAAACCAACCATGACTCAGTTCCTGACCTTTACCATTCTTAGTAATATTCCCCAATTAGTCCACCCAGAGCATCACACCCAGCTAGAAAGCACTGCAGGTTTGGCGCGAGGCGTCTGTCGTAACGTCTAAATGACAGTGTCCCCCTCAGGTCTAAAACTCCATATAACGTGAGACTACTGATGACTCTAGGATTGTCTGCCTGCCTTTTAGGCCAGGGCCTTTGGTCAAAAGGAAATGTACATTTTAAATTGGCCTTTAAATATAACCCACTAATTGTGAGAAGTCGTGTGGCCTTGTATCACCTAAGGGTGAGTCCCTCATTTTGCAATGTCCAGTCAAATAGAGTGTTTAGTCGCAGATTCCACAGAGTTTATACCAGAGGGGTGTGTCGGAGTGAGAGTAGGGGACACAGGTTCAGAGGGGTGTGTCGGAGTGAGAGTAGGGGACACAGGTCCAGAGGGGTGTTTTGGAGTGAGAGTAGGGGACACAGGTCCAGAGGGGTGTTTCGGAGTGAGAGTAAGTGACACAGGTGCAGAGGGGTGTTTCGGAGTGAGAGTAGGGGACACAGGTGCAGAGGGGTGTTTTGGAGTGAGAGTAGGGGACACAGGTTCAGAGGGGTGTGTCGGAGTGAGAGTAGGGGACACAGGTTCAGAGGGGTGTTTCGGAGTGAGAGTAGGGGACACAGGTCCAGAGGGGTGTTTCGGAGTGAGCGTAGGGGACACAGGTGCAGAGGGGTGTTTCGGAGTGAGAGTAGGGGACACAGGTTCAGAGGGGTGTGTCGGAGTGAGAGTAGGGGACACAGGTTCAGAGGGGTGTGTCGGAGTGAGAGTAGGGGACACAGATTCAGAGGGGTTTGTTGGAGTGAGAGTAGGGGACACAGGTTCAGAAGGGTGTGTCAGAGTGAGAGTACGGGACACAGGTCCAGTGGGGTGTGTCGGAGTGAGAGTACGGGACACAGGTGCAGAGGGGTGTTTCGGAGTGAGAGTAGGGGACACAGGTTCAGAGGGGTGTGTCGGAGTGAGAGTACGGGACACAGGTTCAGAGGGGTGTGTTGGAGTGAGAGTAGGGGACACAGGTTCAGAGGGGTGTGTTGGAGTGTGAGTAGGGGACACAGGTCCAGAAGGGTGTGTCGGAGTGAGAGTAGGGGACACAGGTTCAGAGGGGTGTGTTGGAGTGAGAGTAGGGGACACAGGTGCAGAAGGGTGTGTTGGAGTGAGAGTTTGGGACACAGGTTCAGAAGGGTGTGTCGGAGTGAGAGTACGGGACACAGGTTCAGAGGGGTGTTGGATAATGCACACTTTCAATAAGAGGGTGACATCTTAAAGGCCCAGAGATGCACTCTGGAGTGGTTGCTATGATTAACACATTCGCCACAGTGAGAACCACACGGAGCATTTTCATTTGCACATGACTCCTGGGCACTGTTACTCTGTCCTGTGTGTATAGTAATCACCCCCATCGCTGACACTTAGACTGAGAAGAGACAGACAGAAGACAGTGAGAGCAAGGAAGAGAAAGAAAGAGCGAAAAAGAGAGAGGAAAAGAGAGAGAGAAAAGAGAGAGAGCGGGAGGAAAGGAGAGAGAGAACACAGTTAATACAGTTTTTTGCAATCACTTTGGTACTAATTTCAGGAACCTTGATGTCATTTTTCAAAACTCTAGACACAAAACTCACAACCAATGATCAAAATTCAAATTCAAATTTCAAATTTTTTCAAAACTCTAACACCTTTTCCAATTGCTTGGATACAATACACAAAAAGCTAAGATAATTTGTTAATTGAACTAAAATCTCCTGTTCAAAATGACACAATATAACATCAAAGTATTACCATTTCAAAATGCAATTCACACATTACATCTGAGATGACTGTCTACTCATTTCATTACAATGATCTAACTATCAATTGATACAACTGATCAAAATGATAAGTAACTGTTGCATTACTCTTAATGCATAGTTTTATGGAAACTGACGAACAATACTCCATGTTTAGATCATGAAAGTTTCAGGATAACGAGATCCATTGACACCAATTACCATGGGACATGAACCAATTGGACTACATTATCTATGGATGTAATATTTCATCATCATTCTTTATCAGACACTGTTTCTATGGTCCCATGTACCACTTTTCCAGACCATGTTTTCAGATTTGACATTACTGTACACTCACCGGCCACTTTATTAAGTACACCTATCTAGTACTGGGTAGGACCCCCCCTGCCTCCATAACAGCCTGAATTATTCATGGTGTTGTACGTTAAGAGATGCCATTCTTCACACCACTGTTTTAAACAGCTGTTATTTGAGCATTTGTGGCCTTTCTGTTAGCTTGAATGAGTCTGGACATTGTCCTCTGACCTCTCTCATTAACAAGGTGTTTTTCCCACAGAACTGCCGCTCACTGAATGTGTTTTGTTTATCGCACCATTCTCTGTAAACTCTAGAGACTGTAGTGCATGAAAATCTCAGGAAGGCAGCTGTTTCTGAGATGCTGGAATCACCATGTGTGGCATCAACAATCATACCACGGTCAAAGTTGCTTAGATTACACATCTTGCTCATTGTAATGTTTGGTCGAACAACAACTAAAGCTCTCTACTCTATATACTCTATATATTGAGTTGCAGGCAGCCACATGATTCTCTGTTCGAATGTAACCTTCCTTGATGAGCTAAATCAGGTCTGTAGAGCTGATGGCGTGACCTATGTCATTGTGTGGGATAATGTCAGGTTCCACCTCGCTCAAATGGGGCAAGCATGGTTTCAGGCCCAACCACAATTTACCACCCTGTACTTACAGTGATGTTTTACAGTAAGCCAGGTGAGGAACACTGCAGTGATGTTTTACAGTAAGTCAGGTGAGGAACACTGCAGTGACGTTTTACAGTAAGCCAGGTGAGGAACAATGCAGTGATGTTTTACAGTAAGCCAGGTGAGGAACACTGCAGTGATGTTTTACAGTAAGCCAGGTAAGGAACACTGCAGTGATGTTTTACAGTAAGTCAGGTGAGGAACACTGCAGTGATGTTTTACAGTAAGCCAGGTGAGGAACACTGCAGTGATGTTTTACAGTAAGCCAGGTGAGGAACACTGCAGTGATGTTTTACAGTAAGCCAGGTGAGGAACACTGCAGTGATGTTTTACAGTAAGCCAGGTGAGGAACACTGCAGTGATGTTTTACAGTAAGCCAGGTGAGGAACACTGCAGTGATGTTTTACAGTAAGCCAGGTGAGGAACACTGCAGTGATGTTTTACAGTAAGCCAGGTGAGGAACACTGCAGTTGACCTTTAACTGTTTTTTCTTTTTTGTAGCTAATTATTTTTGCTTTGATTCAAAGAAACCTATGTTGTGATTTTATTGCATTTAATCAGAAATGTCATATTTTGTTCAGTGATTCCACTCTGTCTGTAGTATTTTCTGCACTAGTCCTTTTACATTGATGTATTTATGTGTAGTAGCATAATGAAACATGCATCACATATTTTGTACTACAATATTGAATGATTGTACAAACAACTACACAGGGAAACTATCGGTATCTTGTGTGTGGGTGATCTAAATGAATGTTCCTATGGTATTTCATGATAAATGAGTTATTTGAACCAATGATTCTGCAAGTGCAAGGTTTCTTTAAAGATATGAATTCACAATGCAATGTTTTGAACATTGGATAGCCTGTGTTACAAGTGATGACCGTTTTGAGTTTTGTGTCTAGAGTTTTGAAAAATGACCACAAGGTTCTAAAATTAGTGCCACAGTGATTGTAAAAATCTGTAAGAGGAAGACACTACAGGCAGGGAGGGACTGGGGTTTTGGTCCCAATTGAGGCATTTTGGATATTAATTAAATGTCTTAAACAAACATCATTGATGTGGACGGTATGTGGAGAGAGTGGAGGCAGCGCAGTGCTCCATCTGCCATCTCTATATGTGTGTGTGTGTGTGTGTGTGTGTATGTGTGTGTGTGTGTGTGTGTGTGTGTGTGTGTGTGTGTGTGTGTGTGTGTGTGTGTGTGTGTGTGTGTGTGTGTGTGTGTGTGTGTGTGTGTGTGGGTGTGTGTGTGTGTGGGTGTGTGTGTGTGGAGAGTCTCTCAGTGGAGGGCCAGGCAGAATGGAGCGTTGTGGTAGTTAAAGATCAGGAGCACAGAGGAACAGATGGGCTCCCCGTCTCTCGGGGCCAACAGCCTCACAACGCCTCCAGTCCTTTATGTCTCTCTCTCTCTTCAAGCTGCAAGGAAACAGAGAGAGAGGGAGAAACAGAGAGACAGATAAAGAGAAAGAGATTGACTGAAAGACAGAGATAGGGAGAGGGTGAGGGAGAGAGAGAGAAAACCAAGAGAGGAGAGGAAGAGAGAGAGAGAGCGAGAGAGAGAGAGAGAGAGAGAGAGAGAGAGAGAGAGAGAGAGAGAGAGAGAGAGAGAAATGGGGAGTGTGGAATGCTTACATCATTCAAGTGATGCTTAAGCCAGATTGATTGATCTGCAGGGCCAAATCACAGTGGTGATAGTGCGCTGGAACACTCAATAAGAGCATAATTCGTTTTATGTGATCCTGTTGACTTCACACCTTTCCGGTGTGTATGCTTCTATTCTGTTCTCTCTAGCTACACTCAATATATATTCAAACCTTTAATTCACTTGTTCTTAATGTCTTTTAGATTCAGTAAATGACTTTGCCCAGCAAGACTTCCATCTAAATCAGTAAATCCACTATTCGCTGTTAAAGTGAGCCATCATTTCTCATAGCCACTTTCATTTCTCAGAATCACCTATCAAAACACAGATAGTCCCATATGAGCCAATTATCTATAATGATAATTTGATAGAATGATGAATCCATAGAAATAGAATGACTAGAATGACAAAATTCTATTCTATTTAAATGGATGAATCACTGCCGAGTCCATTCCAAGAAGCCGGTGATCTCGGTTCTCGTAGGTTGGTTCGTCAGTAAAGGGTAATTAAGTTCTCTGTCACTTATAATTTCCAACACCTCCTCTCTCCAGGCCTGGAAGGACCTAATGGCTCTCCTCTGGCAGACCATTTAAACTGCTGTACAGCTTTGACTCAATTAGTGTTGTCAAGAGATAATGACGAGGAGCTCCTTTTCCCTTTTAGATGAGTTCCAAGGGAAGAGAGCAGCTTCTTACGGTCTCTCAATCATACTCAAATCTTCTTTAATCTCATTGTGCATATGAACTTTTGTCAAATCAGAAAGTTCAGCTAGCCATTAGTTATATAAAGAGTGAAAAAAATGAATCATTAACCTTTTAGTTGAGTTGAGTTGCTTTCTAGTTCCATTACGATTAGGCTTAATTGTAGCACAATGCTAGCCATGGTAATTTTTCAGGGGCGGCTCACAATAATGTAATATTATTCAAAATATTGTGATTGTGTTAGCTATTTCTGATATTGGTATGTATGATGCCGTGGCACATGGTTTATGAACTGATACACAAAACAACGCTTGATTCAAAGCTTCGAGTTTTTAAAATTATTATGCAAACTTCTTGCAACAATCTCAGCTCTGCAGAATTTGCTGCGAAGAGACAGAATCATTAGATCACTTATTCTGGTATTGCCCCTATGTAGCTTGTTTCTGGTCACAGGTTCAGGAATGGCTGAACAATCACAACATTTATCCAAAATGAACCCTACAAATAGCACTGTTGGGAGATTTGGAAAGCCATAGTCAATCGATCAACAATATAATAATACTTTTTGTAAATAAAACATACAATCTGTAGAGACTATGGGATTAGAAAGGCTGAGAATTTATGTGAAACATCACAGCACAGTTAAAGAATCTATGGCACATCATAAGAGGGTGGTTGACGGAGATAGATGGGATGGACTGGGAGTAGCTGAGGGGTGGGTTTCTACAATAGTTATGACTGAAAACACGACATATAATGTATAATTACTATCTATCCAGATTTAATGTATATCAAATGTATTCTTGCTATGTCACTACTGTGAAAAGAGTGACATGTATGTAAAACGTGTGTAGAATGTACATGTAACAACTAAATTAAAAGCTGCAAAAAAAAACGTTTCTTTTTTATCTCCGAAGTGGATTCCCCCCCTTTTTACTATCAAAAAGTATGGCGCTGACAGCCTACCTCTGGTGGATGAACATACAGTAGACCTACATCAACAGTTGAAGTAAAACATTCGTTTTTTTAACAATACAGAGCTGAAACAAATAGTGTCATAACCTATATGTGAATTTACTGGACCCAATTCAAGTCCTCAGACTCTGCTTCTCTTTCTGGACAATCTACCTTCTGCATCTTTATTAATGTACTGTTCCATTTCATTTCAACCAAAGGCATGTACACACATCTAGCTCAGGTCTACAGAGGGGGAGTTATTAACTGTGTCTGAAATTACTGTGAACAATAATGATCCTATAGTTCACTCATCACCTTGTCTTGTCACCTCACATAAAGCAATTTGTCGTTCATTGAGCCATTCGTCTCGCTCACAAACATAGCAAATTAACCATTAGCGCTGGGAGCTAGCCATTAGCCATTAGCCATTATTTCCATCTATGTGCTGATGCTAATGGCAGATAAGGAAAATAAGTGCGACATGCGGTGTAAAATAATGATACTCAGATGTAGAGAAGTCCATTTCTTGATGGACAGATCACGAAATGGAAGGCAAATTATGCCTCACTCTCACTCTGCCAGCCCACCTGCTTTTAGCCCTCCAGTTAGCCCAGGCTAGCCTGTTTCTTTCCCTAAGAACATAACAAATTGGCCCATGAGATAACACATTAGACTTACCTTGCAAACCCCCTGACCTCACAAACTTGCCTTGTACCTCCATTTACTCTCATTACCAGATGTAAACATTTTCACCTGAAAGCTGAAGGATGTTGCTCATCACTCCACAAAACAACTTCTGTCAACGTCTCACTGACCTTTTCCATGTTGTGTCCATGAGTAAACACCATTTCTCTCTTTGTGAATCTCAAGCTGAAAAAAGGGTGAGACCAGACAGTTAAGATCTAACTCGATCCAGCCACTGCGTCACCTTAAGTTAAAGAGCATTCTTACAAGCTGATTCCTAGAGAAAAGTTCATGGAACGATGCCAGCCAATGGCCAACACAAAGCATATGGAATGGCATCCTCAGATTGTGCCACAGTTCACCAAACACTGATCGTCCATCACCGGGATGGTATAGGATGTTCCTGGTGTCAGCAGTAATGGTGTTCTCCCTGGGAGGTGTCAGGTAATTAAGTCTTCGTTAGCATATTGAGGGTCACACCGGGGTCCCAGCCTCAGGCACACTGAGTGACATGATAACATTACATTTATCCCCAGCCGCACCAATGTGTCGGAGGAAACTGTACAACTGGTGACCGAAGTCAGCGTGCATGCACCCGGGCCCACCACAAGGAGTCACTAGAGTGTGAAGGGGACAAGGACCCTCCCCTAACCCGGATGACAATCTGAACAGAACGATTCCTTTTTTCATTTCGTTCCAATGTTCAGACCCGCAAAATAAAGTTCAGAAGTGGTTTGAACCCCCAAAAACGTACTGTTTATATAGTTCCTTTCTGTCCTTTTTAAACCTCTGAAATCGAAAATGTTTGTACATTTATTTCAATTTTAAATTACTTCACCAATCAGTGCGGATAGAGCAGCTTGCTATGGAGGGGGCATGCTATAGTTGTTTACATGCATTAGACAGACAAATGTAGGGTGCGAGATGCGACTGAAATCTTGCGGGTGGGGAGAGAGCGAGAGTGGGTAGAAGAGGAGGCTTGGCTTGAAGCGCTGATCATCTTGTTATGACATGACATCTGAATTAGGCCCACAGAATTATACACAAGGAAGATTGGCTCCTATGGAGGAACTTTGAACGTCTTTGTACTTCAAAGAGATGGCTTAACATTGGACCAGCTAGCTAACAAGCTTGTGTGTGCAGAGTGGCACCACATGTTTTATTAAAATAAGTCTTACATTTTTCGTAGTTAATAAATCCAATGTGAAACTTGTATAGTATCCTTCACTAGCATTAAAAAAGTGAATCCATTCCTCTTTAGTTAAAAATCTTTCTCCCCAATTTCTAAATCACGCTTGTAACGTCAGTAGGCTACAGTAGCCTATGCTTCGGAGGGGGAGAGGCAGGGGCAGGGGCAGGTAGCCTACACACGTACGCACAGTGGCAAACATTTTCATCTGGCAGGCAAACACTGTAATATGTTTCTGAGTGACAGAGTGAGGGCTTTGCATAGGTGCTTAGCATAGGTGTTGCACTTTTTGTGGGACTGGAAAAAAATGTCCGCACCTAAAATAATGTCATTAACCGGTTCCCATGATTTTAAAATAAAGGATCCCGGAACAGTATAAATCACTTTGTTCCCGTTTCTGATTCCGTTCCTTCTTTTCCGGTTTTCAGTTCTGTTCCCTGAACTAGTTCAAACCCCTGATTTCTGGATAAGGATAGTATGTGTGTCTCACTGCAGATCTAATCAATAGCTTATGTCTTTGATTTTATCTTAACAGACTGTTGTCCATTCATCATGCTGTGAACCTTGTGGAACCAGCTCACATATACTGTACCTGCTTTTGTTCAAATGCATAGATTTGACATTCATACTCTTAGAAAACAGTTTTTAGCTTCTCAAAACCTAACAAATTGATGGCATTGTTGGAAACATGTTTATTGTTTTTGAACTATGTTCTGTATTAGAGGGATATGAACTGATGAACAGTAAGCTGATGACTGATGACCATAAGCTGATGAACAGCTTATGGTCAAAGGAGCACAAGTTCCGTCTGATAGATATTGTGAATCTGCCAACACAAGCATCTTCACACTGACTGCACCATGCTGAATATCCGCTGGGGTTTAACCTGCGCTGCTTGTTTGCATCTCCCTATTCTTATTAGAAACATACAATATGCATGACACGGGATAGGGAATCTTTTATGGATGAGGTGAGGTGGATGGTAGTTGGAGAGCACAGGGGAAGTTCTCATTCCCTCAGATTGGGGGGAAGATATGAACAGAGTTTATTGTCATGAGTTGGCCCCAGGGTCTGTCACTTTACATTAAAACCATCACATCTGAATTAACACAAATAACAAGGTTCCTGTTAACGTGATCAGATTAATGTCACTTTGGGATTCGTCTTTCTGCATTCCACCATTAGCATACAGCTAGCTCCCCCATACTGCTCCTCCCCCTGTGTTTGTCATGCAGGTAAATTGGTTGGGATGGCAATGGAATAGAGCTGAAGCAGAGCTGATGTAATCCTATTTAGTATGTCATTTAATTCAGGGGGCAAGAACACATTTCCTTTTTTTGTGAAACTAAGATTAATTTTGGAGCTGAATAATTCATGTTTTTTTGGGCGGTTTGTCAACGTTGCTGAGGGAAAGGAGAGGAAGTGGACATGTCAGAGGGGAAATGGGAAAGGTTACGTTAGCTAGCTACTTTCACTAGATGAACAGTTAGCTACCTCATTCTGAATGGAGGACAATGAGGAAGCACTAAGGAAGCAGGGGATAATGAAGGCCTTTTTTCACTGTCAATAAGAACAAATGGGAGACGTACTAGCTCTAATGGAGGACGTGAGGGAAACACAAGGTGTCACTTTATTCCAGGGTCATAGGTTATTGATCTGTTTTGTCAGGGGCCTTCCCTCCGACAGAGCATATCACATAAATAAGGCAAAGGACTAAATTAAGGTTAGAAGTTAGATAGGTCCTACCCCCTCTTCCATTATCTCAATTACTGACACATACGCTGCTGGGAAGACTACCAAGCTTATTAACCCTGTATTTTCTGAATGCTCTGAATGCTCTGTCAGTCTTCCCCTATGGCAGCGTGGAGGGGCCCCCGTTAGGCAGAGAGGACGCTTCCCATACGGCAGCGTGGAGGGGCCCCCGTTAGGCAGAAAGAACACTTCCTTTACGACAGTGTGGAGGGCCCCCTGTTAGGGAGAGAGAACGCTTCCCCTACGGCAGCACGGAGGGCCCCCTGTTAGGCAAAGGAGAGACCAGCTCTGACCTGACTGAGGGTGATCTCCTTGTTAATTTAGCAACATGGAAACATGGGATGAGTGACAGGGTAAATAACAGAGCTCATTTCCCTACGCAGTGGGGCCCAGTGGGGCCCAGTGGGGCCCAGTGGGGCCCAGTGTGCTGCCTCTGCCTCCTCCTTGTGATGTCACTGGAATGACATCTCAGAATCCTCAAATGATATTAGGCCTTAATAACTGGACAAACGTACTCATACAGTACACACATACACACACACAAACACACACATATTCACACACAATCATACACACACACACATGGTCCTATATTTCAGTCTTGTGTTTCATCCCACTGATCCCAGAATGGAGCAGAGTAGACAGAGGTTTTCTGTAGGGTGGTATTACCCCTGGTGGAACAGACAGACGCCCTCACAGCTTTAAGGGCTTGTTCCTGCTTGTCAGAGTCCTGGCTGGGTGCCCAAGTGACGGACCCCCTTTCTATGTCCCTCAAAGCTCCTTCCATCTCCTCCTCCCATCTCCTATGTCGGCATGAGGCAACCTCCCTCATCTCCCCTAAATACACACATACTAGCACAAACACACACACACACACACACACACACACACACACACACACACACACACACACACACACACACACACACACACACACACACACACACACACACACACACACACACACACACACACACCACCTGGAGCCAGATGCCCGATCAGTGCTCCTCTCCTCCAGTGACCCAACACTCTTGGAGACAGTGCCAGCATGTGAAATTTCAGGTGACAGTCACCTGGAAGTCTCTGAGCCCCAGAACAGCTGTAGGGCCTTGATTACCTCCCCCTGTCTACACCGCGTCACACCGCATGGCTCTGCACCACCGCCACATCAATCGCATGTCAATCCCACTCAGCCTTAACCATGACCTACTCAACCACACACATACACACACCCAAACAGGGGAACACGGGGGAGAGGAGAGGAGGGTTCAAATTAATTGCTACATAAGGAAGATTTTTTAGATAATTATTTGTGCTTTCCTCTCATTGCTGCAGAAAGGATGACCTCATTAACTTGCCGCTTGTACGCAATTCAATTACCAAGATATGGAAATACATTTTTGATTACTTTGGAGGCCACAGCTTGATTCATCTCTATTTCAGATGTGGAGTTGGGGGGGGGGGGGGGGGGGGGGGGGACCTCTCTGTTTGTATTTAATCAAAGATACCAGCTTTGGTCGCCATCCTTTGAGAGGGACTCAGGCAGAGAGTATGTCTCTTGTAAGCATGAGGAGAAAGTCAAAGATTCCTTTTCACCCTTTGTAGGAGAAGTCTGGCAACTCTCTCTGATGGGGAGGCTGGCAGCAGGCTACTAAACACACTCCTCCACTCCTGTATATCTGGTGTCTATCCAATTCTTTCTCCAAGATCCAGCCTCCCTATAGGCCCTCACTTCAACAGACACACATTCAGTCCCTCTAACAGTGTGTGCTGTTTCTTTCACCTAGACCACAGAAAGAGTGTTTCTCTCACCCACCTTATTAGCTGTCTCTTTTGCTCCGTCTGTCTCTTTATCGTCTCTGACCTCCTGAAATATATTGTTTTACTGAGGAGGAAGCCAAGACATCTTCAAACAACTGTGTGTATTTTTATCGTTGCAGAGTGGCTCCAGAGTGGCTCCAGAGTGGAGAGAGAAGAAAGGAGCCCTGGGGTATCCAACTGTTGACCGAAGAGCTGCTGGGGCCGTTGATTCAGACACAGCCCACAGCACAGACAGACACAGGACTGCTGGGGCCGTTGATTCAGACACAGCCCACAGCACAGACAGACACAGGACTGCTGGGGCCGTTGATTCAGACACAGCCCACAGCACAGACAGACACAGGACTGCTGGGGCCGTTGATTCAGTGGAGACTGGTGGACTGGTGGAGACTGGCTGTTCCTATGGTGGAGACTGGCTGTTCCTATGGTGGAGACTGGCTGTTCCTATGGTGGAGACTGGCTGTTCCTATGGTAGAGACTGACTGTTTCTATGGTAGTGTCTGACTGTTCCTATGGTAGAGACTGGCTGTTCCTATGGTGGAGACTGGCTGTTCCTATGGTTGAGACTGACTGTTCCTATGGTAGAGACTGACTGTTCCTATGGTAGAGACTGGCTGTTCCTATGGTAGAGACTGAGTGTTCCTATGGTAGAGACTGACTGTTCCCATGGTAGAGACTGACAGCACTGTGATGCTTTCCTTCAGCACCACACACATAGGCTTATGGTTTGCATGCTGTATTTCCCATTTGTGTAATGACATCAGTCGTGGTTAATCTTCAGGTCAAGTAGATCCAACCTGTCTCACAGGATAATGTGCCAATATTGAGAGAGTTTTCCCTCTAAATATAACTGTAGAGGTGCCACTTCAAACAGGTCACATAATTGGGAGATTTAGTGTGTGTGTGTGAGTGTGTGTGCATGCGTGTGTGTGCGCACCATTATGTTTGTGTACTGTGGTGGCTTTTGGCACAAGCCCTAAACTTAATGAGGCGTTAAAGGGTGAGTACCTATGTGATGAGACGTTAAAGGGTGAGTACCTATGTGATGAGGTGTTAAAGGGGGAGTACCTATGTGATGAGACATTAAAGGGTGAGTACCTATGTGATGAGACGTTAAAGGGTGAGTACCTATGTGATGAGGTGTTAAAGGGGGAGTACCTATGTGATGAGACATTAAAGGGGGAGTATATATGTGATGAGACATTAAACGGTGAGTACCTATGTGATGAGACATTAAAGGGGGAGTACCTATGTGATGAGACGTTAAAGGGTGAGTACCTATGTGATGAGACATTAAAGGGTGAGTACCTATGTGATGAGACATTAAAGGGTGAGTACCTATGTGATGAGACATTAAAGGGTGAGTACCTATGTGATGAGACATTAAAGGGTGAGTACCTACGTGATGAGACGTTAAAGGGGGAGTACCTATGTGATGAGACGTTAAAGGGTGAGTACCTATGTGATGAGACATTAAAGGGTGAGTACCTATGTGATGAGACATTAAAGGGTGAGTACCTATGTGATGAGACATTAAAGGGTGAGTACCTATGTGATGAGACATTAAAGGGTGAGTACCTATGTGATGAGACGTTAAAGGGGGAGTGCCTATGTGATGAGACATTAAAGGGTGAGTACCTATGTGATGAGACATTAAAGGGTGAGTACCTATGTGATGCTTCAGGCAATACAGTCTTTTGTTACATCTTTCTGTTTGTTTATTGTGGTGTAGGCCTGAGTCTCTGTTGTCACGACTGTGTGCTGTACTGTAAAACATGTTCTGTAACCATGGCAAAGGAGGCAGTACTATAGCACGTTAAAGGAATATATCCTACTGTGTGTCTCCACCAAAGTCAAATGTGTTGTTGTGAGTGGAGGCTGTGCAACCAGCCTGCGGTAGAGAATGAACCTCAGTCACCCGCCCCTCTGTCTCTCCTCCATGTTGAGGGTGAGTGTGTTAGGGACCAGGGGCGGAGAGGGGCTCAGATGGGCCTACTCAGGCTTACTTCCACTTCCCTGTAGCTAACAGGGAACAGAGGAACACCTTGAGTTACAACAAGAACACACAGCCTGAGAGAATGAGAGAGAGAGAACTCTGTCAGTCACACATACATATTAACCCTCTACTAACCTACAGTATAGCATGGCTTTAGTATAGGCCCCTGATAGTCAAAGGACTGCCCTGACTTATTATGCCCAGGGTTGGCATCCATATTGGAAACATAGATAGGGTCGGGGACCAACCGGGGGGTAGGCCCTCTGGGCATCTGACGTCATCCTGGCCTGCTTTAAGAGGCAACAGACACCTTGCATTCAGGGTTGTATAAAGAACAGAGAGAGAGGGAGACAAAGAGAGAGAGAGAGAGAGCGAGAGAGAGAGCGAGAGAGAGAGAGAGAGAGAGAGAGAGAGAGAGAGCGAGAGACAGACAGAGAGAGAGAGAGAGGGAGAGGGAGAGGGAGAGAGAGAGAGACAGAGAGAGAGAGAGAGAGAGAGAGAGAGAGAGAGAGAGACAGAAGACAGACAGGGTTGTATAAAGAACAGAGAGAGAGGGAGAGAGGGAGACGGAGAGAGACAGAGAGAGAGAGAGAGAGAGAGAGAGAGAAAGAGAGAGAGAGAGAGAGAGCGAGAGACAGACAGACGGACAGACAGACAGACAGACAGACAGACAGACAGACAGACAGAAAGAGTCTCTGTAATAGGATTACATCTGTTAACATCATGTGAGATAAGATCACAGTTTGTGGGCAGTGCTCCTGGGGAAGTTGGGGGATGCGGAGGCCCCCTCCTCCCTGAATCCCGACGGGAACCAGTCACGCAGGCAAGGAGATAGAGGGATGGGGGAGAGAAATTATAGAGAGGGAGGGAGGGAAGCAGCCTCCAGGCGTTAACCTCATTTGTGACAAAAGCCGTGTCTTGGAACAGAGCAGAGAGAGAATCAGAGCAGAGAGACTCTCCAGAGACCAGTCTGCTCCCTGGGCTCATTTCCATGCAGACCTAATGAAAATGTTTGGCTTGCTCTCTTAATTAAAGATCATTCCCATTTACATTCTCCAAAGCTTGTGATCTGTACACACAAGAGCTTGTTTTAATTTCTCATTAGGGCCTGATTGGCAAAGTCCCTTTGCATATTGTGTCATACATCTAAATGCATAGTAAAAGGGAGATATATACATGATAAGATGTTGATGTTTTTGGACTCTAACACAACAAAATGAAATATTAATTGACTGTCACTGAAAAGGTTAGATAAGAGGTGGCAAAATAGAGATAGCACAAAACATTAGGTAGATACAGAGAATGTTTTATAGAATATTAAGCCAGTCAGACATTGTTAGGTTACAATAATAAGCATGTCTACTCTTCCAAATACAGAGGATGTCTTTGTGACAGACAGTACATTAGAAAGGTATTTATTGTTTGACTATACCTGAAAAATTATTGCTGCCAAAATAATGACTTTTAGGATCCTTTCAAATACGTATTTCTGTATGGAACATATCCTTTCAGGATATCTGGCTGTGTCTGGTTACTTTTGGCATGTTTGCATGGACCATTCTAAAATAACAAAGCTACTGGGAGAAAGGAAGTGAAATGAATGGATCTCCCTCTGTTCTGTCTGTATAAAGCCATTCAATGACGTTGTTGAATTCAAACAATAGTTGTGCTACTCATGTTCTGTGCATGTGCATAGTGATTTCCCTGGGGGGCTGGGAATAGGACTTTTACCAACATGGTAATTCCCTGTGTTAATCAGACACTGGCCAATGGATGGAGGATGTAAAACCGTTTGATTTGGAATCGGCTCCGTGCGACCCTCTCGAAATTGGCT